>NC_022022.1:238899-245984 GCF_000317375.1 Microtus ochrogaster
CCCTAATCCCCGGACCTACGTAAGTCAGAGGTGGTGGGACAGGAGACGTGGGGGAAGAAAAGGCTCTGGAGAGGATCAGACATTCCAGGTCGTTCTCAGGTGCATTGTGAGGAGAGCCTTGACTACTGGAGACTGTCTCAAAAACAAACGAATAAACAAAAAACCCATCAATTAGGTAAAGAAGTGGAAATAAAGGGAAATGGCCCTCAGGTAGGGAGACGATCTGTGTAGCACAAACTCAGTGGCCATACTAGGAACAAATTTTTCTTCAACTTCTCAGTGGCCAGAGCCAAAAGGGAGGCTGCTATAACTGAAATAACAGGAAGGCCTTGCTTACAGACAAGAAAGGTTAACTGATTTGCCAAACCACAACCACGGTCTGCCATCACCATATTTAGGCACCTGCCAACCATGTGCCAGGAAGCAAAGGTTTCTGGTGTGCAGGGCCTGGTGAAGTGAGGTGCAGAGCTGAGAGCCCAGAGTGAGCGGTCTGTGGATCAGCACAGTTCAGTTCACAGAAGAGCTAGCAAAGCTGTGGCTCATTCTCTGAGGACCAAGAATCCAGGGACCAAAGAAGGCTCCGTGTGAATCCAGCCTGCAGCCGGTTCTACCACTCGTCCTGTGGACACAGCCTGGGCAAGACAGGCAGGGGCCACCCCAGGGCCTATGCCCCAATTAATCCTCATTAGAAACAGTCGTGTTTCAGATCCTGTGATGGGCTTCCAGCCAGGCCTTAACCCAGAGCCAGGGAACCCTCCAGCGCTTGGCCTGTCTCCTGCCCTCCAGGCCTGCTGGGCTCCCACTGAGCTTTCTTGGGGCTGGAGGGGCTGGAGGGCAGGGATTGTAAAGGGGAGGAACCCATACTGAGTGCTCTCTTGGTTCCCGCTATCTTCAGGCAGGTTGGTGGGACCAGGAGCTCGGCCGTCTGCGCCTTCTCTCTCACAGACATCGAGCGTGTCTTTAAAGGAAAGTTCAAGGAGCTGAACAAGGAAACTTCCAGATGGACCACTTACAGGGGCCCGGAGGCCAACCCGAGGCCAGGCAGCGTGAGTACCGCCTACCTGTCCCAGAGCCTCCCGGAATACATGTGAAAGCACCACCTTGGCATGGTAAATGCCCACACACCATCCCATGTGCCGCAGATGTCCCATGCTGCCCTATGTGCAGAACGGTCGCCAGGGCCACCTCTTTCCAGTGCTAAGTGAACACCAGATGCCCGGCTGTATTGCCGAGGAATTAAGAGCACATGGGCTGGGCGCTAAGCACAGTCCTAGGCAGCTTTGCCCTTGTTTTGTTGTTTCCAGATTGGGTCTCACATAACCCAGGCTGGCCTTGAACTCCTGATTACCCTGCCTCCACCTCCCAAATGCCTAGATGTCGGGCATGTGCCTCCATGCCCAGCTTTTCACCTGCATATTTTCCTGTAACTTTTTTAAACTCTGAATTCTGTATGTGCCTATTCAAGAGTCAAACATGCTGAGTGCTTGGTGTGCGCACAGGCACAGTCTCTGCACTCCAGTGGAAGCTGAGGCGGGGCGATCAAGGCAAACTCAAGGCAAACTCAGGCTACACAGCAGGATTCTATCCCAAAGATGACAGAATGGGTAAATAAATACAAAATCAAGGAAATCTACCAGACTGGTGCTGAACCTCCAGCCCCATCCCGGGCTGGCCTCAGACTCCCCTCCCACCTCAACATCAAGTGCCCCGCCCCTCCCAGCTTCCTTCCTGCTCAGCTGCTGTCACAACATTGGTAGCTTGAAATCATTTTAAAGGCTGTGTGCATCTTGGAAATGAGCAAACTCTACAAATCAGCTTTCCAGTCCCTTCCTTCCCAATGTCCTGGTTCTAACCTCTGTGCGAGCTTTGGAAGATGAGAATCAAACCCAAGGCCTCGCACACACCCGGCAGGGGCTCTAACGTTGAGCCACACTCACCACCCCTAGTCATTTTTTTAATTATTTTTTTTCGAGACAGGGTTTCTCTGTAGCTTTTTTCAGTTAATTATTTATTTATTGTCTGTGAATGCGTGTGTGGGTGCATTGTGCCATGGCGTATGATGTCTGTGAATGCGTGCATGTGTGCCATGGCGTATGAAGTCTGTGAATGCGTGCGTGTGTGCCATGGCGTATGAAGTTTGTGAATGCGTGTGTGTGAGCCATGGCGTATGATGAAGTCTGTGAATGCGTGCATGTGTGCCATGGCGTATGAAGTCTGTGAATGCATGTGTGTGTGCATTGTGCCATGGCGTATGTTTAAAGGTTAGGGGACAATTTTAGGGAGTTTATTTCCTTCTGCCATTGTCGGCTTTACCTCCTGAGCCATCTCACCTGCTCCCATCGTAGTAGTTTTGGCGAGACTAATAATATATATTAATATATCCACACCTGAGCCAGGTAGTAAGCCACAATTTCTTTTCCTCTTCATATACTTTTTTGTTTTCCTGGGGTTAGTAGTTATCCTAATCTTTTTTGCTGGCTTTTTCTAAGCTCTTAGATTCATTTCAACCCCGTCCTGACCTCAAGTCAGGCTGTTGACTCTAAATAATTCCAGTCTCTCTGAAAACCTGAGGCTACAGCTGAGACTGCTGACTTCCTCCTCTTCCCTTGCTCGCTCTCCAGTGACCAATTTTCTGTTTCTTGCACGCATAGCAGGGCTGCATCTTCCTTTTCTGTTTCTCCCCCTGTCCCCCGTTTGTTTTTTGAGACAGGGTTTCTCTGTGGTGTAACAGCAGAACAGCGTTAGCTGTCCTGGAACTTGCTTTGTAGTCCAGGCTGGGCTCAAACTCGTAGAGATCCCCTGCCTATGCCTCCCAAGTCCTGAGATTAAAGGCGTGCGCCACCATGGCTTATTCCCCCTTCTTTCTTTGGAGACAGAATTTTTGTAGCTCAGGCTGGCTTTGAACTTTATGTAGTTGAAGATAACCTGAACTTCTGGACTCCTGTCTCCATCTTGAGTACTGGGCATGTAAACGGGCACCATCAGGATGGGTTCCTGTGACCCAAGGCTTCCTGCATGCTAGGCAGACATTCTCCTAACAGAGCTGTTCCCACCCTCACCTCTACCTCACTTTAGTAGAAGTCATCCTCTATAGACTCTGACAAAATAAAGATGCAGGAGCTGAGATTTTGGAGATGTTGGATGCTGAAAACCACATTTATTCCACTCTTGTGGTTAATGGTTTGGCTACGAATATGTAACTTTGGAACTGGAACTATTTCCTGCAAACTTTGAAAGACTCATTCTGCTTCTAAAGTTTGTTTGTTTTTGAGACAGGATTTCTCTGTGTAGCTCTGGCTGTCCTGGAACTCACTCTGTAGACCAGGCTGACCTCAAACTCACAGAGATCTGCCTGCCTCTGCCTCCTGAGCGCTGGGATTAAAGGTGTGCGCCGCCACCACCAGGCAAGGCTCACTCTGTTACCTGTAACTTCCAGAGCTGCTTTGTAAAGTCCTAAGCTGTTTGGGCACCTGACCCTTTGGATGTAACTTGTTTTGTCTCTCTGGACTCTTCTAATGTTTAAGTTATGTATTTGTTCTGTTGTTTGCTTGTTCTGTGTGAGGGGTCAGAGGTCAGTTTACAGGCGTCACTTCCCTTCTTCCATTAGGGAGAGAGCACAGGCCATCCTTGGGTTCGGCAGCAAGCACCTTTACCTGCTGAACCACGTGCCTGTCCCTGCTGCTCTCATGGTCACCCAGTGACCTCTTTAGCCAGGAACCTCTATTTATTTTCTTCAGTTCTAAGAAATATCCTTGTGCTCCTCATCTCAGACACTGTTCTATTGCTGTGAGGAAACACCATGCCAAGGAAGCTTAAGAAAGAAAACATTTAATTAGGGGGCTTGGTTACAGTTTCAGAGGCTACCCGAGGAGTCCACACACGGGCACTGGATCCCCTGGACCTGGAGTTACAGATGCTGTGAGCCACTATGTGGGGGCTGGGGACTGAGCTCAGGTCCTCTGCAAGAGCAGTTAATACTCTTTACACTGAGCCATCTCTCCAGCTCCCTTATTTTAATTTAATTTTTTTGAAATAGGTTTTGCTATGCAACTCAGCCTGGCTTCAAAATTGCAATTCTCTTTCCTCTGTGTTTCAAGAGCGGGGGTGACAGACATGTGCCACCACTCACACTATTAGACTTTTAATAGTCTAATGATGTCACAGATAGCATAAAGGGGTTTTGGTGTGTGTCTCTATGCACATATGTATGTGTGTGCATGCATGATATAGGCCAGAGGTTGATGTTCTGTTTCCTCCTCAATTGTTCCACCATCTTTCTTTTCCTTTTTCTCTTTTTCTTTCCTTCCTTCCTTCCTTCTTTCTTTTCTTTTCTTTTTGGTTTTTCAAGACAAGGTTTCTCTGTGTAACAACCCTAGCTGTCCTGGAACTTACTTTGTAGACCAGGTTGGCCTCGAACTCACAGAGATCTGTCCGCTTTTGCTTTCCATATGCTAGGACTACTATGTCCAGCCTTCCGTCTTGGTTCCTTTTGTTTTGTTTTGTTTTTGAGACTGATCTCTCACTGAACCTGGAGATCACTGATTGGCTGGATTGGCTGTCCATCAAGCCCTAGCCAGCACTGGAATTGCACGCTGCACCTGGCTTTTAAGGGGCTGCTGGGGACCCAAACTTAGATTCTTATGCTTGTGTATTTATTGATTAAACCATCTCCCCGGCCTCTCCCCTCCCTTCCCCCCTTTTTTCAGACAGGGTTTCTCTGTGTAGCCCTGGCTGTCTTGGAACTCTGTACACCAGGCTTGAACTCTGAGATCTGCTTGCCTCTGCCTCATCTGGCTACCCAGCCCTCAAAATTTAAAAATGTTGTTTGTTTACTTGACTCAAGATCCAAATAAGATCTACAAATTGTGATAGATTCCCCTCCCCTCCTTGGTTTTTCGAGACAAGGGTTCTCTGTGTTGCCCTGGCTGTCCTGGAACTCACTCTGTAGACCAGGCTGGTCTCGAACTCACAGAGATCTGCCTGCATCTGCTTCCAAAGTTTGTGATTAAAGGCGTTTGCCACCACCATCCAGCTAGATTTTTTTTTAAAGATTTATTCATTTATTATGTACACAACATTCTGCCTCGATGTATGCCCGCACACCAGAGGAGGGCGCCAGATCTCAGTACAGATGGTTGTGAGCCACCATGTGGTTGCTGGGAATTGAACTCAGGACCTCTGGAAGAGCAGTAGTCAGTGCTCTTAACCTCTGAGCCATCTCTCCAGCCCTAGATTGTTTTTTTAAAGTCTCTTATCATTTATACTTTATTTTCTTTTTAAGATTTATCTTTATAGCTAGGTTATTTATTTTTGTTTATGTGTATGTCTATATGTGTGTTTCTCTGTAAGCCACATTTGTGCAGGAGGCCACAGAGGTCAGAAGAGGTCAGATCCCCTGGAGCTGGAGTTCAGCACAGGCGTTCTTCACCCTCAGCCGTCTCTCCTGCCCCATCCCCTTGGTCTTGCTGTTAACTTGTTTTATTTTTATTTTATTTTATTTTTTAAATATTTATTTATTTATTATGCATACAATATTCTGTCTGTGTGTATGTCTGCTGGCCAGAAGAGGGCACCAGACCTCTTTACAGATGGTTGTGAGCCACCATGTGGTTGCTGGGAATTGAACTCAGGACCTTTGGAAGAGCAGGCAATGCTCTTAACCACTGAGCCATCTCTCCAGCCCCCTGTTAACTTGTTTTACAAGAGTTGTCTAGTCTACACCCTAGTGGTGTTTCTGTGATGTAGTTTATCTAGTTGTGTGTGTAAGATGTGAGTGTGTGTGCCTTGAGACTGGGTCTCAGGTAGCTCAAGCTGCCCTTGGACTCTCACTCCAGCTAAGGATGACCTTGACCTCCTGACCTCCTTGCTTCACTTCCTGAGTGAAAACCTGGGCTTTCAGGTTTGCCAGGTCAGTGAGATTGGAGACTTGGGCAGAGTCGGCTTGGATTTGCAGGTGAATGTTGCTGCCCGCCCCTCCATTGCGCTATGAGGCACCTGCCTGTTCTCACCTGAGGTAAGGGCTCCTCTCATTTCAAGAATGAGATAGCGGGCTGGAGAGATGGCTCAGAGGTTAAGAGCATTGCCTGCTCTTCTAAAGGTCCTGAGTTCAATTCCCAGCAACCACATGGTGGCTCACAACCATCTGTAATGGGGTCTGGTGCCCTCTTCTGGCCTGCAGGCATACGCACAGACAGAATGTTGTATACATAATAAATAAATAAATATTTAAAAAAAAAAAAAGAATGAGATAGCATCCTCCCTCTCTGCCTAGGAATGAGATTTTCTGTGACATTTTCTTCTCTTTAAATTGTTTTTGTTTCCTCTTAGGTATTCTGCCTTTCCTCTCCCTCTTCCCTCCCTACACCTCTTTCTCTCTCTAGTTAAAAAAAAAAATGTGGCCTGGAAAGATGTCTCAGTGTTAAAAAGCACTGGCTGCTCTTCCAAAGGACATGGGTCTGATGACCAGTACTCACACGGTGGCTCACAACCTTCTGTAACTCCAGCTCTAGAGGATCCATCACCCTCTTCTGGCCATCCTAGGCATGCACAAAGTACACAGATGAACATATAGGGAAACATCCTTATACATAAAGTTAAATGTAAACAAAAATATTGTGGGGTGTAGGGAAGTTTGGCCCCAGGGTTTCTGTTATCTTGCCCTGGCTGGCCTGGAACTTGTGTAGACAAGGCTGGCCTGGAACTTGTTGTGTAGACCAGGCTGGCCTCAAAGTCACAATCTCTCTTTCCCATTCTGGGATTAAAGGCATGTGTTAGCACACCTGGCTTGTGTGTGTGTGTGCAGAGAGAGAGCCTTACTTTGTAGCCTAGCTGGTCTTGAACTCACAGCAAACCTTCTCTGCCAGACTGGAGTGTGCGGGTGTGTGTGTGTGTGTGTGTGAGGGGGGGGGGTGTGAGTCACCACACCTGCCTTCGTCTTGTGTTATTTTCCTGTGTGGTTTAGTTTCTGTCTTTGTTGTAGTTTTACTTACAAATCAGGTGTTCCTTGGCTATGTGCACTCACATAAAATGTGATGGTTTACACCTGTAATCAGGTGTTCCTTGGCTATGTGCACTCACATAAAATG
>NC_022022.1:246084-246652 GCF_000317375.1 Microtus ochrogaster
GTGCACTCACATAAAATGTGATGGTTTACACCTGTAATCAGGTGTTCCTTGGCTATGTGCACTCACATAAAATGTGATGGTTTACACCTGTAATCCCAGCACTCAGGAGACTGAGGCATATTGAGAGTTCAACACCAGCCTGGGCTTTGCAGCCACATCCTGTCTGGAATTTTAGCGTGAGAGAGTCTGGAGAGGTGGCTCAGTGGTGAAGAGTGCTTAGAGGCAGCACTCAGGAGGCAGAGGCAGGTGGATCTCTATGAGTTTGAGGCCAGCCTGGTCTACAAGAGCTAGTTCCAGGACAGGATCCAAAGCTACAGAGAAACCCTGTCTTGAAAAACCAAGAAAAAAAAAAAGAACTTACCATTCTTGCAGAGGACCTGAATTTGGTTCCCAGCAGCACCCATGTCAGACGGCCCGAGGGCATCTGAAAGAAACCTCTGGCTTCCACAGGCACGTCCACACATATACACATAAAGAAAAAGGAATAAAATGCAATATTTAAAAATATTTTTAGCCGGGTGAAGGTGGCGCACGCCTTTAATCCCAGCACTCGGGAGGCAGAGGCAGG
>NC_022022.1:247002-247963 GCF_000317375.1 Microtus ochrogaster
CCATGTCTGGGACCACAGCGCAGCATGCCTGCCTGAGGAGCCTTTGCGCTGCTCCATGTCTGGGACCACAGCGCAGCGTGCCTGCCTGAGGAGCCTTTGCGCTGCTCCACGTCTGGGACCACAGTGTGGCGTGCCTGCCTGAGGAGCCTTTGCGCTGCTCCGTGCTGGCATCGATGCAGGCATCGAAGAGCAGGGCAGTGGGAACAGCTAACACAGTGCTCGGGGCCTGCCGCCCAGCCCTCGTTATTAGTACATTTCAGCCCGACAGGGAGCCTGGGGGTACTGGGTCTGAGTTTTAACCTCACCTGGAACTGAGGAGTGTCCTGAGGAAAGGGAAAAGGAGAGAGGGGCGTGGGCGGGGGATGCAGCCATGTGTGCGCCGAAGGGAACGTGCCAATTGACAGAATCTGCTGCCTTCCTCCTCTAGTGCTCCACAGGCCCGTCCTCGGACAAGGCTTTGACCTTCATGAAGGACCATTTCCTGATGGATGAGCACGTGGTAGCAAGGCCCCTGCTGGTGAAGTCCGGTGTGGAGTACACGCAGCTTGCTGTGGAACTAGCTCAGGGTCTGGACGGGAGCAGCCATGTAGTCATGTATCTGGGCACTTGTGAGTATAGGGTTCCAGAATGTACCTGGGATGAGCAGAGCAGGGGCTGTACCCAGGCCGAGGCAGGAAAGCCCTTGAGTTCATCCACGTCTTCAGTTCATTCATTTAAGGGTGTTTGGGGTGCGAACCCCCTGCTGGACTCTGGAGACTCAGCAGAGTAGCTGGGCCATCCAGTCTCTAGCCTTTCTGACCCTTCAGGCTGCTGGGAAATACACATCGCACCTCCTCTGGTCTTAGAAGAGCTGCCTGCCTTCTGGGAGAAGCCTTAGCAGGGGTGGGAGGGGTGAGCAGGTCAGTGGGGAGCATGGACTGAAAGGGCCATCACAGGTGCCCGGAGAAGGGAGGAGCCAGGC
>NC_022022.1:249023-256407 GCF_000317375.1 Microtus ochrogaster
TTGTAGACCAGGCTGGTCTCGAACTCACAGAGATCCGCCTGCCTCTGCCTCCCGAGTGCTGGGATTAAAGGTGTGCGCCACCACCGCCCGGCTTCTCTTTCAGTTTTTTGAAACAGGATTTCTCTGTATAACAGTTCTTGTTGTCCTGGAACTTGCTCTGTAGACCAGACTGGTCTCGAACTCACAGAGATCCGCCTGCCTCTGTCTCCTGACTAAAGGCGTGCACCACCACTTGATGTTTTATTTCATTTTTGAGACAGGGTCTCACCATCTAACCCTTGACTGGCCTGACACTCACCACGCTGGCCCAGAACTTTATAAAGATCTTTCTGCCTCTGCCTCCCAAGGGCTGGGATTAAAAGCATGGACCACCATGCCTGGTCCTTTTTGATATTGTTATGTGTGTTTTGTTGTTTTTGTTTGTGTTTGAGGCAGGGTCTCATTCTGTAGTCCAATTTGGCCTGGAACTCATAATTCTTCTGCCTCGGGTTTCCGGGTGCTGGGAAGCTGCAACCATTAAAAGTGTGGTCAGAAGCAGGACTTGGTGTTGTGAGCCTGTTATCATAGTTACTTAAGAGGCTGAGGCAGGAGGATTACTCTGGGCTTCAGAGTAAGACCCTGTCTCAAAAAGTAAAAAGAGGGCTGGGAAGGCAGCTCAAGGGGAGAACACTTGGCACCATGTGAGAGACCCTGAACTTAAGCCTTCGCTTACCCCAATACTAGAAAAAAAAAAGAAAGAGGTTCAGTTGTGAGGACCGGAACTCAGAGGCTCAGCACTGCCCTGAGTACCTATAAATCCAGCACTAGGGGCAGAGGGTGGGCAGATGGATGGATTCCTGGTGCCCGTTTACTAGGCAGCCAGTCCAGACTGGTTCCAAGTTCACTGAGAGCCCCTGTCTCAGCAAATCCAGTAAAGTGAGTCAGATAGCTAACTTTGACTTCTGTCCTCCATGTGCAGGTGTGCAAGCACACCTGGCAGGTACATACATCACACACACACACACACACACACACACACACACACACACACACCCCTCGGTCCCTGGACCACAGAGGGTCTTGAGTGCCTGGCCTGCTGGGCAAGTGTGTGAGGCCCTGAGGGAAGCTCCACGTTCTCTTTGTCCCCCCCAGCCACAGGATCCCTGCATAAGGCTGTGGTACCTGAGAACAGCAGCGCTTATCTTGTGGAGGAGATCCAGCTGAGCCCTGAGCCAGAGCCTGTTCGAAACCTGCAGTTGGCCCCCACCCAAGTGAGAAGAGACCTGAACAGAATATGGTCTTTCTGTGGGGATGAGCTGGGGAGCCTGGGCCAGGCCCTGGGGCTCCTGACCCCCCCCCCCCTCCATTCTCTTCCAGGGTGCTGTGTTCTCAGGCTTCTCAGGAGGCGTCTGGAAAGTTCCTCGGGCCAATTGCAGAGTCTATGAGAGCTGTGTGGACTGTGTCCTTGCCAGGGACCCTCACTGCGCCTGGGACCCTGAGTCAGGCATCTGCAGCCTTCTGTCTGGCTCTACCCCGTGAGTGTTGGTCCTGGATGGGGGCTGGCGACAATCCGCCATGGCTTTCCTTACACAGTCTCTGCCACTATTCCTTCCCCTCGAGGGGCGCCAACACATTCACTCCCAGGTTCCACGCCGCTGCATCCGGTTCTAGAAGGTGGCCTTTTGCAGGGCGGTTGTGAAGGTGCCCCTGTTTCCCAGCCCTTCTTCCCTTTACCCTCCCTCCCCCTTCTGCTCCCACTTCTGTCTGTTTGCTCGCTTCCTCCTCAGGAGCGCCTGGAGACAGGACATGGAACAAGGCAACCCGGAGTGGGCGTGTGCTCGAGGCCCCATGCCCAGGAGCCCCAGGCGGCAGAGCCCCCCTCAACTTAGTGAGTGTGGGCTGGGGGAGGTCCAAGGATGGACTGGAACTTGACTGTGGATAGGAAGAATTGTGAGCTGGAGCCACACTAGGATCCAGGTTGAGGTGGTTGTGGGTTTGGTGTCTGTGTTGGAATTAGGAATACTGGAGGCCTGCCTATAGCCACCCACGCCATGCTGGGCCACGCACACACCAGATCTTGATGATTTCAGAGACTAAGGGTTGGATCTGGTTAGATGTTAGCTGGGAGAAGGACGAGGGGGGAGGAAAGGAGGGTCTAGTTTGAGTCTAGCTTGGAGATAAAGAAGGGGTGAGCCTTGAGTTTGGGAGTTGAAATGGAATCAGAAGACAGCTGGGTATGGTGCCTCATACCAGTAATCCTAGACATCAGGATTGTCAAGAGTTCAAGGCCAGCCTGGCTACAGCGTGGGGCCAGATGCACGTAAGGCTGTCTCTCCCTCCCTTCTTCTTCCCTCCTCCTGAATGTGTCATTCTTTGCTGCCCTCCAGTTAAAGAAGTCCTGGCAGTCCCCAACTCCATCCTGGAGCTGCCCTGCCCTCACCTGTCAGCCCTGGCATCTTACTACTGGAGTCACGGCAGAACCACGATCCCAGAAGCCTCTTCTGCCATCTACAATGGCTCCCTCTTGTTGCTGCCTCAGGATGGTGTTGGGGGCCTCTACCAGTGTGTGGCCACTGAGAACGGCTACTCATACCCTGTCGTCTCCTACTGGGTAGACAGCCAAGACCAGTCCCTGGCCCTGGATCCTGAACTAGCAGGCATTCCCCGGGAACGCGTGGAAGTCCCACTGACCAGGGTTGGTGGTGGAGCGTCCATGGCTGCCCAGCGGTCCTACTGGCCTCACTTTCTCATCGTCACCGTCCTCCTGGCCCTAGTGCTCTTAGGAGTACTCACCCTCCTCCTCGCTTCCCCACTGGGAGCACTACGGGCTCGGGGCAAGGTTCAGGGCTGTGGGACACTATCCCCCAGGGAAAAGGCCCCATTGAGTAGGGAACGGCATCTCCAGCCCTCCAAGGACTATAGGACCTCTGCCAGTGACGTCGATGCTGACAACAACCATCTAGGCACTGAAGTGGCTTAAACTGAGGGCACAGATGGGAACTGAGCAGGGAGAGCCCCTGGTCTGGTGCCTGAGTCTGGCACAGTGCCTCCCCGACTAGGGTGAAGGCTTTCCTGCTATTGTGTGTCACCTGCAGCACCCAGTAGGGCCTCCCCTAGGGGACTTTCTTCTGTAAGCACATGCCTCCACGCCTGGAAGAGCCAGATAGGAGTCTTCAGTCTTGATCAACCAACCCCAAGAGCTTCAGGAGACCCTGAAGCTGTTCCTGTCCAGGATTCCATGGTGACACACCCGAGCATCTGAGCAAGGTGGGGTTGTTCCTGCAAGCTGCCACTCTGGAAGCAGCTGCTGCTTTGAAACACCAGCCCTCCCTTCTCCTGGGGTCACCAAGATTCTTTGGGAGCTGGCCCCCTGTGCTTCCCTGTACCAATCATGCCCTACTGCTTGGGAAGTCTTTTCTGAAGTCTGACCACCTTCTTGCTTCAGTTTAAACAGGTTGTTACTGTCTCTGCCCTGACTGGAATGGCGGGCATAATCTGAGCCTTGTTCTCTTGTCTAGTGTGGCTGACCCCTTGAATTCCTCCTTCCTTGTCCCTTTGTTTTGGGATTCAGAAAACTGCTCGTCACAGACAATTTATTTTTTATTAAAAAAGATACAAGCTTTAAGCAAGGTTGATGATGTGCTGTCTTTGTTGTGGCCGAGTTCCCACCAGGGTAGCCTGTGTGGAGGTCGAGGTTTTCAGGTGGGCTCTGCAGCTCCTGCCTGCGAGCCCCAGCCTGCCCCAGGCAGGGCTAGGACTGTGTGGACCAGCCTCCACTGTGCCTGCTAGACACTGGCTGCCACATCTGCCGTCCCCGGGACTCCTACGCTCATCATGACTCTGGTTCAGCTCTGCCCCACCCCCACCCTGGCCCAAAGTCTGCACTGCTGACAAGGCTCACTCTACCCACACCTCCACACTGCCTTTTCCTCCCTCTGCCAGGAAGTCACACTCTGGCCTGCTTCTGAGGCTGCCTGCCCCTCTGTCCTCTAGGGAGAACTCCCAGCAGGCCTCCACCTCACCTAACTGGCTCCCTCCCTCTTGACTACAGGTGTGCAGTGAATAGGGGTAGCCACCTGTGATCTTAGCACTCAGGATGCAGAGGCAAGAGAAGCAGCAGCTGAAAACCAGTCTTGGCTACATAGTGAAACTGAGGCCAACCTGAGCTACAAGAATCTAAAAACACCAAAACCAAAAAGTCATCAACTTTCCCCATAACTCTACCTCCTCATCTATACTTGGTTTCTCTCTCCTATGACCACTGAACACCAAAGAGGGTCCACCATAGTCCCCCTTTGTCCCCTTCCCGAGTGATGCAGCCCTCTCTACACTGTTCGGAAGATGGATTGTTCTGTCTTAACAGCAGAGCGGCTTTGACCTCTGCTCAGCCATGCCACAGTTGCCCCTTCCTCACAATCTTCTACTGTAGTTTTTAATAAGCTTTCAGAGCCAGTGAGATGTCTCGGTGGCAAAGGCACTTGCCACCAAGCCTGTTGACCTGAGTTCAACCCCTGGGACCCACATGGTAGACTCATGCTGTAGTGCCTATATGTCCATACACATAAATGAATAAATGTAAGATGAGAATTTGTTGTTTTTACTTGTGGGGGCTGGAGAGATGGCTCTACAGTTAAGACCACTGACTGCTCTTCCAGAGAACTGGGGTTCAGTTCCCAGCACCTCACACCTGTCTGTGATTCCATTTCTTTATGACACCTTCACACAGACACACATGCAGGCAAAATACCACGAACATAAATTTTTTTCTAAGAAACCAAAAAAATGAACAACAATGTTTCACCCCCGTCCTCTCCCTGGCATTTACCACTCTGCTGTTGCTTTTTCTTTTTCAATTAAATTTTATTTATTTTACTTGTGCGGCAGGGAGTGGGGCACGACTGTGCCGGGGCACATGTGTGGACCCAGTTCCCGCCTTCCATCGGGCATGTTCTTGGGATGGAAGTCAGACTGCCAGGCTAGGCAGCAAGCACAGTGATCTACTGAGCCATCTCGACCACGTGGGATTCTTATTTTCCTTACATTGATTTTACTCATATGAGTGTCTTGCCTGCACATATGTCTGAGTGCCATATGCATGCCTAGTCCCTGAGGAAGTGGTGAGCCTCCATGTGGGTGCTGGGAATCGAACCTGGGTCCTTCACAAGAACAAATGTTCTTAACCACTGAGCCAGCTCTCCAGCCCCAGGATCCCATTGTGTGTATCTAATCCCTTTTCTGTCTCCCTTTACCCCAGGCAGAGATCTGGGTTGCTTTTGCCTTTGGTTGTGGTGAATAACAGTCTTGCAGTGGAGAGAAGTTACACAAAGACTCTGATCCTGTCTACTATGGTTTTGTTTTGGTTTTAGATTTATTTGTATGTGTCTGTGTAGATGCATGGGTGCCTTAGGAGGCCAGAACAAGGTGTCAGATACCCTGGAATTGTAGTTGTAGTTGTGACCTACCTGATGTGTGCGCTGGAACTGAACTCTGGTCCTCAGTAGAACAGCAAGTGCTCTTAACACAGAGCCACCTCTCCGGCTCCTGGTTGTTTTGTTTTTGGGGCAGGGTCTCTTTATGTAGCCCTGGTTGTCCTGGAACTTACTATGTAGAATAGGAAGGCCCGGAACTCAGAGATCTGCCCGCCTCTGCTTCCCCTGAACTGGGATTAAAGGTGTGCTCCAGTTGTTTGTTTTTATTGGAGCAATTCAGCCTCTCTCTTACCCCTTTTCTCCCTGACACTCAACCAAAGGCCCTGCTTTCCCACCCTGACCCTTTTCCAGCCAGTCCTGCTGCTCCCAAGACTCTAGAACAAGGACCTCTCTCCGTGGAACCTGGGAAGGGCTTCTGGGCTTCCTTTCCTGTGCTGTTCAGGAACTTGGGTAGGCCTTCTCGCTTGACCCCTTCAATTTCTGCAGCTCTTGATTGACAGAATGGACAAGGAAACAGTCACCTCTCCAGTATCATGATCCCTTGCTGCCCCAGAGCCCAGCTTCCTTCCATGCTCCATCCGGCCCTCACTCATCCAGAGGCTTCCTGTACCTTCCCTGAACCATTCCCTGCAGTGGGTGATTCCAGGGGAACACCTGGAAAGCTGACAGAGCATTGCTTCCATGAGCGTCTGCTAGGCTGTTTCTAGAGTAGACAGCAGCCTGGCTGGGAAGAGCCATCTTTGGTGTGGTAGGCACTGCCCATTGTCCTTCCAGACTCCAGGATTTACACCAGGGCCCCATCTTCTTCTTCTTTTTTTTTTTTAATATTTATTTATTTATTATGTATACAATAGTCTGTCTGCATGTATGCCTGCAGGCCAGAAGAGGGCACCAGACCTCATTACAGGTGAGTTGTGAGCCACCATGTGGTTGCCGGGAATTGAACTCAGGACCTAATGCTCTTAACCGCTGAGCCATCTCTCCAGCCCCCAGGGCCCCAGCTTCTTGGACTCAAGTGGAGAGTCACACCATTAGCCTCTTTGGTCCTGAAGTTTTAGGACATATTGAGCCACTCTGCATGCATCGTGGGGCTCCAGCTTACAAGTGGCCCGTCATGGGATTCCTCCGCTTCCATAATCATGGGAGCCAATTTCTCTTACCCTCCATCCATCCGGCACCTGTCTGCTGGCTACCAACAAATCTACCCATTCTTCTATCTGCCCTTTATTCAGTCTGTGTTTGGAGAGCCAAGTCTGATGCCCCCTTTCCTCCCCACTTCCTTCCTCAAGCTGATACACAACACTTAGCTCTTCCACTCACTGTCCATGATACTGGGACTGCTCCGTGTTTCAGCTACTGGAATCAATGCTGTTCTGAACGCAGAAATATAAATATGATATAAATGCTCCCAATTCTTTTGGTCATACCCAGACACAGACCTAATGGATCATACTTGGGAGGATGCTGTGTTCCTCACCGCTTCACACAAAGGCACCAGTTTCTCCACACTTTTTTTCCCTAACACTTATTTTTCCCCCTGATTTCTCAGAGCCATTCTGTTGTGGAATATTATTTTAAGGTGTGTTACATTTGCTTGTGCTGTGGAACATTTGTTTAATGAAGATAAGATGTGGTGCATTTTTTTTATGTTGCATTTGTTTAACTCTGTGAAGGTGTTTCATTGCCTGTCTAAAATGCCTGACTGGTCAAATAAAGAGCTGAACTGCCAATAGCAAGGCAGGAGAAAGGGTAGGAGGGCTGGCGAGCAGATCTCTCTCTGTTCTGTATCTCGATGAGATCCTTCTATTCTCATAAATAGAAGGAGAGATCTGGGAGGGAAGAGAAGGATCAAGGAGCAGGAGAAGGACGACTCCGGAGGCCACCCAGTCACACTCAGACACTCCGGAGCCAGCCACCCGGTCACACTCAGACACTCCAGAGGCAGCCACCCAGTCACACTCAGACACTCCAGAGGC
>NC_022022.1:257612-261650 GCF_000317375.1 Microtus ochrogaster
CTCGAACTCACAGAGATCCGCCTGCCTCTGCCTCCCCAGTGCTGGGATTAAAGGCGTGCGCCATCACCGCCCGGTTTACAAACAACTTTTAAAAACCTGCATTTGGGTAAAACCAGACCCAGAGCTGGAATCCGTCCCTGTCTCAACAACCTGAGTTCCTACACCAGTGCCTGCTGCACTTTAATCTCTACTGTTTGGGCTCCAAAAATGAGAAACGGTACAGAAAGATTAAAGATTAGATTCTCCTACTGAAAATCTCTCTACTGAAAATCAATTTCCAAAAAGTAACTTATTTTAACTATATTGTCAGGAACAGCCCTGGGAACTAGGCGTGGAGGCGGAGGTCTGTAATCGGAGCATTTGGAAAGCCTGTGGGAGGGGATTCATAAATTAGGACGCCAGCCAGGCCTTAATAACAAGACCTGTCCCAGGAAGAAAATAAAATAAAAACGAGAAGAAAAATAATAAAAAAGAAAAAATAAGAGAGAAAGAAAGGAACGAAGAAAAAGTAAGAGAAAGGGAGGGAGAAAGGGTGCGAGAGAGGAAGGAAGCGAGGACCAACTACTTCTTTCTGACTTTATGTTTCTAGCCAGCCAATTACGAAGAGTCCTAGCGGGACACGCACGCGCGTCAGGCTTGAGGGCGTGCGAAGCTAAAGAAGGCGTGGCTACTTCCCAAATCCAAGATGGCAGAAGAGGCGCTCCTAGAGGGAGGCTCAATGGCTGAGAATTGCCATTGGTGGAATTACAGCAACTTCACAGTGGGCGGGAATGACAGCATCCTAGTTTCCGCTTCCGGCAGTACAAGGATCCCTGTCGAGATGGAGGAAGATGCGAACCGAGTTTGTCTGTCGCTGGGAATGGAGGGGAGTGCGGGGACCGCAGTCTAGGAGTCCAGGACTGGAGTTCTCAGACGCGGCCGAACCGCCGGGGTCTGAGAAGGTAAGCGACAACGGTGCTTGGGTGCTTTGAGGAATCAGAGGTACCTAAGGACCGACTTGTCGAGGAGGCAGCGGACGTCTGCTCTGCGGGGCTACATCGCCATGGGAGGCCGCCCTGCAATTTTGGCTACGAAAGGCAAATCCGGCGAGGCTTTCTGGCATAGGAGCATGAGAATCTGACAACTAGCGAAGCATGGCGAGGAGCATACCCAGGGACCCCGAACTGGCTGTGCAAGAGCCGGACCGAAGGTGCATAAAGGAGGGTGTCCCGTGGAGTACCTGGAGGGCATTGTCATGTTGTGTCTGGATGAGGGATCACGTGGAAACCTAAACTGAAGACTAAGACTGGGTGGGAACTTCACCGTGCCTGAGGGAGGAGGCTGTCTTGAAGTGGGAGGAAACACCGCCAGGACCTAGGGAAGGGCAAAGAATAGGCAGCGTGACAGGTATTACAGCACAACACGTTGACGTTCAAGTGGGTGACAGCTCCCAGAATGCAGAGCCTGGTGGGGCAGAGAGGGCAGGAAGAAGAGAGAGTGCTGGTTAGTGTTGTTCTGTCTGAAGATTGCAGCCCTTGGGTGTCTGTCTGGTCAGGACCAGTACAAGGCAACCTGATGTGATCGACAGAAAAAACAGGAATGAACCGATTGGTCATTATTATGTCCAGATCCAAGATGGAGTCAGAGGGCTCTTAACCTACCTAAGGATCTTGGACCTTGAGAACAGTTATTCTTATAAAACTGACACTCTGATAATTAAAACAGTGCTCCCCACACCTTGACAATCCATATAAACCATCTAGAGATGTCAGGGTTATTCTTAATCAGCAGGTGTAGGGAAGCCTGAAATATCCTTTCCCCAGCAAGACAGGCTCTTGCTGTGCAACCCGGGTTGACTGTGAACTCCTGTTTCTCTTGCCTCGGCCTCCATGTGCTGGCGTGACAAACGTGCTACCACGCCTGGTTCTGCACTTGTATAGGCAACTCCAGGTAATTCTCGTACCGCTGATCTGTGGACCACTGTGGGTGGTGAGGGCTCAGAGCATCACTGCTCAGTAGAACTTTGTGCAGTAAGAGAAACACTTGGTAGTTAACAAAATACTGTTCCAGTTATTAGCTCCAAGGGCTGACGCTCTAGCTCAGTTGGTAAAATACAGGAAGCTCTTTTCTTGGTGCCAACTCTGAATCAACTGGACAAGTGTATGGTGGCTTACATTTGTAATCTCAGCATTTAGGAAGTGGTGAAGACAGGAGGATGGACCACATGGACCCCTACAAAACAAACACAAAAGCAGCAGCAACAACAAAACCAGAACAGTCTGGCTGTGAATTTTGTTTCTGTGAGGAGAGTGGAAGTGACAGGAGATATACGTGCTTGCCCTAGTCTTGTCCATTTCATTGGATAGCTTCGAGCATAAATGCTGCTGATCTGTGTAATCCCAGATGCAAAGAAAGGACTTAACAATTCACAAATAACATTTTGTTTTTGAGGCAGGGTTTCTTGTCACCAAGGCTGGCTCTGGTCTTGCTATATAGTCAAAGATGACTATAGACTTGTGATTTTCTGCCTCTGCCTATCAAATGCTAGGAATATGGGCCTGGGCCACCACAGCTCTTTTTTGTTGTTGTTTTGGTTTGTTTTTTTCCAGAGGGTTTTTGAGACAGGGTTTCTCTGGAGCCTGTCCTGGAATTCGCTCTTTAGACCCAGGCTGGCCTCGAACTCACAGAGATCCGCCTGCCTCTGCCTTACAAGTGCTGGGATTAAAGGCGTGTGCCACTGCTGCTCGGCTGCACAATGATGGGGATTGAGTTTAGGGCCTGGTACATGCTAGGCAGGCACTCTGTCGACTGAGCTGTGCCCCCAGCCCCATGAACAGTTTTAAAGGTTCCAAAAATTCCAGAACTGGAGTTGTGTACGCAAGGAAGGGTCTGACAAAGGGTCCTGAAGAAGTTGGGCTGGATGAACCAGGAGAAAGGAAGGCTGAAGAATGTTTGTATTCAGATTTCTGCAAAGAGGATTTTCCAGTAAATGAAACAGGAGAAACGGGTATTTCAGCAGGCTATCTGGAGGTTATAGACAGTGAGCAAGCTGAGATCCCACTGTTTGGGGAGAAACTTCTTTTTCCTCTTAGCCTTCTAATATGGTGCCTTATTGATTGAGTCATGAGCTTTAGTGGCTCCTCCTGATACCATGACATAGGAATTACCTGCTTTGGGGAACCCTGGCTTCCTTCAGAGGATTTGTAGGAATTGATACAAGTGAGAGATGAAGGCAAGAGGGGAAATGGAGCAGTGGGTCCTTCCTTAGGATTGCTTGTTAGAAATGGCCTGTACAGGCTGATTCAGCTTGACAGGTTAAGAAGGTGCCCAGGAAACCAGGTCTTGGAACAGAATACTTGGTTGCTCTGCCCTTCTGACCTGCATTGCATGCAGGCTGTGCATGCCCAGCAGGAGGCCCCTGATTGAGCCCTGCTGTGTTTGTTTGTCTTGTGATGAGCACCTGCCTGCTGGGCAGCCCTAGCTGACTCTGGACTCGAAACTGAGCTGAGAGAACTGAACCAGCGTGAGAGAGCATTTGCACTGCCTCCCATGAGGACTTAGTGAATTGAACAGAGAAATTGTTGCCCAGGAGGCACAGTGGAGTAGAGACCACCAAGCGGCTGTGTGGCTCTGGGCTGGTTACATTCGAGCTGTTATACAGTCGTCAGTTTGCTCATTGACCAGAAACTTTTGTTGTTGTTTTAGGGTTTGTACGACTAGGGTTAGCAGTCCAGATTCAAGCATGTCCTGCAGCTTTCTGGGTTCTCAGGGAAACCGTTCAGGCGGCTGTCTTCCTGGGTTAGCTAATGGCCAAAGAGGACTCTGATCTTCGCCCTGTTCCCGACTTTTAGACTCCTTTCCCTGGAGAGTGGGGAGGTAGTTGGGAATGCCCTGTAGTGTGAAGTCCCTGCCTGCACTCTTCCCCACACTTTCTTCTAATGTAGACTAGAGAAAATGGAAATTATGGTGAGGGTGGGGCGGGGCGGTCAGAGGAGCCAGCATAGGGGCAGGAGGGAGGTAAGAGGCAGCGGTGGGGCGGGGCGGTCAGAGCAGCCAGCA
>NC_022022.1:261750-289631 GCF_000317375.1 Microtus ochrogaster
GGGGCAGGAGGGAGGTAAGAGGCAGCGGTGGGGCGGGGCGGTCAGAGCAGCCAGCAGAGGGGGCAGGAGGGAGGTAAGAGGCAGCAAAGTTGTGAGGTGGCTCACACTGGGGATGAAAGGACAAAGGTGGTTGCTTCTTCAGGAACCAGGAGCATTCCGGTCTCGGTGTCGCACTTAGTGACATCCTGTTAGCCCTGTAGACCTTCCATTGTGCCAGGTGGATGGACTATCTGCAGCATCCTAAGCGTACCCAGGCAAGTAAAACAGAATGCTCCATGTTCAGGGCTCTGATGCCAAGACCTATGCAGAGACAAAATTCAGAATGGACAGTCCTACAAGCTGAGTAGGGGCTGAGTGATCTAGCCTTGTCATGTGTTGAGGAATGACTTCTGAAGAACTCTGGTTGGAAAGACTGGTCAAAGACAGAAGTGCAGAGTGCTGCTCTGGGTTGCGGGGGGACAGAAAGAACCAGGCAATCTAGGCTTTGCTGAGGTGAGTATCCCGAGAGATACAGCCTGAGGGGGTGACACTGAAGCCTAGGCAGGAGGGAAACGCAGTCCTCACATCCCCCTACCTGCCCCATCCTAGGTCTCCGGGCACAATGGAGGACAAGCGGAACATCCAGATCATCGAGTGGGAACACCTGGACAAGAAGAAGTTCTATGTGTTTGGTGTGGCAATGACGATGATGATCCGCGTTAGCATGTACCCGTTCACCCTCATTCGCACCCGGCTGCAGGTTCAGAAGGGCAAGAGCCTCTACCATGGGACCTTTGATGCCTTTGTCAAGATCTTGCGAGCAGAGGGAGTGGCTGGCCTCTACCGGGGCTTCCTGGTCAACACCTTCACTCTCATCTCTGGCCAATGCTATGTCACCACTTATGAGCTTACCCGGAAATTTGTAGCCGACTACAGCCAGAGTAACACAGTGAAATCACTGGTAGCTGGCGGCTCGGCCTCCCTCGTGGCCCAGAGCATCACAGTGCCCATAGATGTGGTCTCCCAGCACCTGATGATGCAGCGCAAGGGCGAGAAAATGGGTCGCTTCCAAGTTCCTGGGAACCTAGAGGGACAAGGGCTCATTGCCTTTGGTCAAACTAAGGACATCATCAGACAGATCCTGCGGGCTGATGGGCTTCGAGGTTTCTACCGAGGCTATGTGGCCTCACTGCTAACGTACATCCCAAACAGTGCTGTGTGGTGGCCCTTTTATCACTTCTATGCAGGTAAGCAGGGCCTGGGAAGGGGAATACTTACTGACGTCGTTCCTGTGTGTTTTTAGAGTGGAGATGAGTATAGAGAGGGTATCAAATCAGCCCCACTGAGTGCAGGATCACAGCTGCATTCTGCCAAACCCAGCTGAACCCTAGTCTTACTAGCTCTGTTTCTTCTACTTAATCATAGCATTCCATCTAGACTTCGTGGTAAAATCGAGCCCTGCACTGTCACTGTGGCCCTTTGGGAGTACATTCTGCCAACCATTGCTTGTTCTTGTGTTTTTGTGAGCCAGGGCCTTCCCGTTTAACCTAGACTGTCTTTGAACTCACTCTAGGCCAACACTGTAGGGCTAAGAGCAGTGCTTTGCTCCGTAAGTGCTGGGATTACATCAGCAGACTCTGAGGAAAACTGGGCATGTCGCTCAGTTGAGGAGAGTTTGGCTCGCATGTGTGAGCCCTGAGGCTCAATCCCTAGCACTGCAGAAAAGCCAGACCAAATAAAACTAGAGCAGGTTCCCAGGAGGGTGTTTTCTCTGGAGTCTGCCGCTGGCCTTGGCCCTCACTTGATTTCATGAATACTTGGAGTTATGTTTCCCTGTGTGTCCACATTCTGTAGCATTGTCAGCCAAACCTGTGCAGAGGTCTCAGCCGACTCTGACTCTGCAGGCTCTGTCTGTAGTGTGAGGGCTGGAGCACTAGGCTTCGTGCACCCTACACATACATAGAAGCTTGGCCATTGAACTTTTCTATAAGGTCCTGCCTTTGTCTCTTATGCTGTTGGAATTACACCACCACACTTAGCTAATTTTGTGTTTGCTCTTGAAGTTTGTGTGTGTGTTTTTTTTTATTTGTTTTTGTTTCATCTTCTGTTTTGAGTGGGACTTCTGTACCCCATGCTGGCCTTACCTACCTGGTGCTGGGATTACAGGCATGCGCCACCACCTAGTGCTTCTTATTTGAGTCAAGGTCTCATATTGTCCAAGCTGGCCTTCAGCTTGCTCTGCACCCAAGAGGCCGAGAATGAGTTCAAGTTTACGGTCCTTTTGCCTCTCCGTCCATCCCATGCTGGGACGGCAGGCACGTGTCCTATGCCCAGCTTGGTTTTGACACAGGGTCTTCATTTTGTATCCCATGCTAGCCTCCAGCTCACTATGTTCTTGAAGACGACCTTATTTTTCTTTTCTTTCTGAAATAAGGCCTCGCTATATAGCCCTAGCTTACCTGATAGATGTGTGGGCCATGCTGCTTGACCTTGAATTTCTAATCCTCCTTCCTCTACCTCCTGGATGCCAGGATTAAAGGCTTGTATCCCATCTAGTTTATGCCGTGCTGTTTCAGCTATGCTGGGTAAGTTCTACCAACTGAGCCACATACTGGCCCCTGTTTATACTTTTGATTTGAGACAGCATCTCACTGAGTTGCTAGGTTGTTCTGCAGTCCATGCAGGCCTAGGCTTTGTGATCCTCCTGCCTCTGCTGCCCAAAGTTGGGCATGCGGCTCAGTGGTAGAGCCTTCTGCTTGGAGTACCTTCTCTTCTGCTCTTCATGTGGCTGGCTTCTCATGCTTCAGGCCTCAATTTATATGTCACCTTTATTAAATAACAAAGGAATAACAAAGAAATTTTTTTTTTTTTTTTTTTTTTGCTATAGGTTGTTCATAGTCCTGGCTGTCCAGAAACTCACTCTGTAGAACAGGCTGGCCTCGAACTCACAGAGATTTGCCTGCCTCTGTCTCCCGAGTGCTGGGATTAAAGATGCGTGCTACTGTGCCCAACAAGAACTTCTTTGCCCTGTTGGAAAGAGGGCTGTTTCTGTTTTAGCTCCTTCACTCCTTCTGGACACTTCGGTTTGCAGTTATTTTACCCCAACTTCTAGATTCTTTTTTATTAAAATTTTTTTTAATTAAAAATTTCCACCTTCTTCCCGCTAGATTCTTAATTAGAATCTTAAGATCAATGAAAATATTTCTTTGTTTTTTATTTGTTTTATTTTTGAAACAGGGTTTCTCTATGTAGACCCCCTGGCCTGGCTTCCTATGTAGAGTTTCCCAAGTATTGGATTAAAGGGATGCACCACATGTGTGGCTCTTCTTTGTCTGCACGGATCTCATGTTTATCATAATGCCTGGCATTTAGCAAACATTAAATAAATATTCATTTATTACTGGTGTCTAAACTCACTTAGCCAGAAGATAGTCAAACTGAGTCAGCCTGGGTTTATTCCAGGTGCTCAGTAAACATTTGTTGAACGAATAATAAAGAGGCAAGACAACATGGACGCTGTCCTACCCTCTTAACTCTCTCCAGTGTCTCTGAGCTCAGGAAAGTGGCAGGTGTACAGAGGAGAGTTGGAACCTGAGTCCTGTGCAGCACGCAGGCCTGGGGCCATGCCTACGGACCCAGGAGGCAGACAGTGCAGATCCTGATGCTGCAGTCTAATGTCTGCAAAATGCCTTCTTCGGGAGAAAAGGGCACCCCTGAGGCAGACTTCAGGTCACCCTGTTTCTGTTGGCATGCTTGACTTTGGGACAAAACACAGGTAGGAACTGGGCAAGAGGTGGCTCTGCCAGGCTTAAAGAATTCTGCCATGTCAGCTGAGACTGAAGTGGCTTCTGCCTGCCAGCCCTGTCTTCCCACACCTCAAACCTTCACCGACCTAGCCACAAACTACCAGAACTAAGACCTGAAAAAGAATTCTTAAGGTCTGTAGAAGAGAAACTCTGAGTGGAAATCTTTAGCATAAAAGACTAAATTCTTCCAGTGTCCTCGGGATCCTTGGTTAGTCACCTCGAGTCTCAGTCACTGCTCCAGCTGTTCTGCTCCACGTCCTGCTCTGCTGCCTCTGAACCCCGCAGGCACGCCGCTACCTGGCACTTTTGATAGATGTTATCTTTGGAAACCTTTTTGCCCAGGCACACATGGCTTATATTCCCACCACCAGGTAGTTTCTACCCTTCGCTTTCTCAAGAAGTGCCGGACTGCTGCGTTTAAAATCCCAGCCTGGCTGGGCGGTGGTGGTGCACACCTTTAATCCCAGCACTCGGGAGGCAGAGGCAGGCGGATCTCTGTGAGTTTGAGGCCAGCCTGGTCTACAAGAGCTAGTTCCAGGACAGGAACCAAAAGCTATGGAGAAACCCCTGTCTCGAAAAATCCATAAATAAATAAATAAACAAGATCCCAGCCTGTTCCCCCCCCCTTGGCATTCCCGTCTTCTTCATCACTTTATTTTAGCTATAGTATGCACCTTAAACATAGCTATATGCTTTACTTTTTGATTAATATCCCTTCTCTCCTACTAGAATGTGTGCTTCCTGAGGGCAAGAATTTGAAACCTAGGCTGGTCAACCCATGGTACTCACTGGATCTTTGTTGAGTAAATAAATGAGCGCATGTCTTTCACCTCAGAAGAGAGTAAAGCAGAGAACTGATTTGCAGGCACGCTTCCCAGTGGCACTGTGAGAAATAGGCCTTGGTGTTATTGCTCTTGTTCTGTGAGACATGGCTGTCATTATAAAAATTACAAGCATGCATCACTATGCCTGGCTTTTTTTTTCTTCTTTTTTTAAATAGAATCTCATGTAGCCTAGAACTTCTGATCCTCCTGTGTCTACTTCCAGGGTGTTGGAGTTAGATGTATGCCACCATGCCTGTGTTTATTTGCTGGGGATCAACCCAGAACTCCGTGTGTGCCAGGCACTATACATTCTAGGCTCCATGTGTGCCAGGCACTACACATTCTAGGCTCCGTGTGTGCCAGGCACTACACATTCTAGGCTCCGTGTGTGCTAGGTGAGCACTCTGCTAACTGAACCCCTATTGTTTTCTTGAGACAGAGCCTCATGTAGTCTAAGTTGGCCTGGAGCTCACCTGTAGTTGAAGATGACTTTAGACTCCTGGCCCTGTTGGCCTGGAGCTCACCTGTAGCTAAAGAGGACCTTAGACTCCCGGCCATCATACCTTTGTCTTTCAAGTGATCACCATGCCTGGATGCTGCTTTTGTTTGTTTGTTTTGTTTCTTTGAGGCAATTTTTCTGTGTAGCTCTGGATGTCTGAAACTGGCCTTGAACCCTCCCAAGTGCTGGGATTAAAGACTTGCTCCTTCACACCAGGCCATTTTTCTTTCTTGGAATAAACTGGTCCTCACTGTAGGGTAAGACTTCCATTCTGATATTGTTTATATTTGTAAAAATATTTACATAGCCAAAAATTCCAAATGAATTTGAAGGGCTAGGAATGTGGCTGAATTGGCAGAGTGCTTGCCTGGCATGTATGGAGCCCTCGGAACCTGCCCTAGCACCGTGGAGACCAGCTGTAGTGCCGCATGTCTGTAATCCCAGTGCTTGGAGGAGCAGAGCTCATCCTTACCCCACCCTGAGTTCCAGGCTAGCCTGAGCTTCCTCCAACCCCCAAAGGAAAAGGTTTGCAGTTTGTAACGAACAGCCTTCTTATCCATGGCAGTCACCCAGTCCCTTCCGTAGAGACCACTGTGGATCAGAGTCATGGTCTGAGACAGGGCCTCACACTGAAGCTCTAGCTGCCATGTGCTAGCAAACTCAGCAGTCCTGCCTCAGCCTCTGGGTACCGAGATTACAAGCTGGAGCTACCGTGCCCTGCCTGGCTAATCATGAGGTTTAAGTGTTTCCTACTAGAATGCCACCTAAGGCAACATGCAATATGTGCCCTTGTTTTTACAGCAGAAAGCAGAGTTTTTAAAGCCCTTTCCGAGTCTTGTCCTTTTTAAATGGGTGATGTGTCCACAGTGACTCCTGAAAAGCCCCAGAGATGGACAGTAGGAATTTTTGGCAGATGCAAGTAGAAACAGAGAAGCAAAGGATGCAGTGGAGAGGCCCAGGATGACAGAGGGCTGAGGGCTTGTCCTGGTTGTAGAGGCACTGTGAGGGTGGGTGGATGGTACCTTGTATCTTGAGGCGCTGTCTTTCCCTGGATTCCAGAGCAGCTGTCGCGCCTGTGTCCTCAGGACTGCCCTCACATTGTCTTCCAAGCCGTCTCCGGGCCCCTGGCTGCAGCCACTGCCTCCGTCCTCACCAACCCTATGGATGTCATCCGAACCCGTGTGCAGGTAACACTGCCTTCTTCCCGGTGTCCAGTGACCTCAGTGTGTCATAACCCTGATGTCTAGTCAGCCTTGTGATCATGCAAGTCCCTTCCTGTGCTTATCTGTGCAGCTACCAGCTGAGCGCTTGAATGCAGCTGTTTTCCTACTGTCTGCACCTTTTACTTCTCTACCCATTACATCTCCAGCCTCTGGGAATTCATCCTGCTTTCTTCTAGGCTTCAGTTGAAATCTGTTCCATACTCTGCTAGCCTAGGCCCTGAGCTGCCTGCTTCCTTGCCTTTCAGGCTTGTGGTGATTAGAATTACTGCTTCATATTGACTTCAGAAGTCTCTGATGTTTCCACTTGGCCATGATTCCATGGAGAATGAGAGACTGAAGTCAAAGAGGTGATCTTTACAGTTGTGATCTGGGAGGAGGGAGGAGGAAGCAAGACTGGGAAAAAATGGGAAGAGAGATGAAAATGTCCTTTTTCCTTTCAAAAGTATTATTTATTTATTGTGTATGCATGCGTGTGTAAATGAGATTGACATGGTATGAGCAGAATCGAGAAGAAAACTTGGGTCCTGGGAATCAAACTCAGGTTGTCAGGCTTGGCAGCAGGAGCTTTTACTGACTGAGTCATCTTGCTGGTCCTTTTTTCTCCCCATCCTTAAAGACAGGTCCTCCTGTATCTCCAGTTGGATTGGGCTCTATAACTAGCCCCTTGACTCCTGACCCTCCTCTACCTCTGAGTACTGGGGTTCACACCTGCTTTTAGAAGTGCTGGACTTTCCAAGCAAGTACTGAGCCATCTGAGCTCCACAGCTTTTTGGCTCTTTTTGAGACAGTTCCTATAGTTCAGTCTGGTCTCACGGCTGTGGCTGTAATGAGGCCAGCCTTGAATTCCTAATACCAAGTCCTAAGATCACAGGAAGTTGCCCCAGTATTTGGTCTTTTCTTGTTTTTGAGACAGTCTCAGAGTTCAGCAAGGCTGGCTTTAAACCCACTTTGTAGCTAGGGATGACCTTGAACTCTGATTTTTTTCCTGCCTCTACCCTCCAAGTACTGGGATTAAAGGTACTTGTCACTGTGCCAGCTGAGAAATTTGTGGGATTTTTTGTTTCTGTTTGTTTTTTGGTGTGTATGTGTGTGTGTGTGTGTGTGTGTGTGTGTGTGTGTGTGTGCGCGCGTGCGCGTGCGCGCACTATAATGAGCATGTAGAAGTGAGAGGTTAACTTACGTAGTTGGTTTCTCTTTCCACTGTGTGGGTTCCAGGGGATTGAACTCGTGTCTTCAGGCTCAATGGTAAGCACTGAGCCATGCCACTGGCTGAGATGGTTTTAAGTAGCTTTCACAGGTTGTACTTGTGTAGACTCATCCAAAATACCGACAACTCGGAGCTGCCCAGAGGTTGTAATCGCTGTCTACAGTCAGCTCTGAAGATAATTAGCTAGCACCAAGAATAGGGTCTGAATATGGTACATGCTATGCAAAGGGTCGATTTTACTGGATCAAGTCCTAGGGGACTTTCAGTGTGTAACTAGGGTAATGTTGGATGAAAGGTGGAGAATCAGGAAGAGATATGTGGGGAAGGTCACTGGGATACGGTGAGGATAGGAAGGAAGGAAAGGAACCCTAACAGTTCGGGGTAAAGTCGATTTTTGTGCTACTATCACGTCCACAGGAGCGGGCAACAGATCTAGGGAATTGTCCCTACGAAAGAGTGCTTCCAACATTTGAAAGTAAAGGCACTGGCATCTGATTGGGATGGAGTTGCATTCTCCAGTCCTTTATCCTGGAGAACCAAGGCTGGCCCCATTCTTTCCTTAACCTTGCCCAGGTGTTTTAGGAGGCAACCCCAGAGAAAAGACAGGTCTCTTGCTCTGTGGGGCTAGGCTGGGCGCAGGCTAGGGCCAAGTTGAAAATGCCCTTGACATGGCTAAAGGAGGTTGTGGAAGCCAAGTGGTGAGATGAGATAGAGGAGAAAAAGAGGTGTGGAGGGGGTGCTGAAGAAGGCACAGCAGGGGGCTGGGGGGGGACAGGGCTGGGATGACCTTGTGAAGGTGCTCTGGACAGGGAGCGTGTGACTAGGGTTCTGTGTGTGTGCAGCAGAAGTGCTGTGACCAGAGCTTGGAGGAAGTCACTGCTGTCCCTAGAAGCAGAGTTCCCACTTGAGTCTTGATGCATAGTGTGGGTGAGCAGAGCGGTTGTGACTGAGACAGCTGGTAGCCCTTACTGTGGTGACTCTTCCAGGTTGAAGGCAAGAGCTCCATCATCCTGACCTTCAGACAGCTGATGGCAGAAGAGGGACCTTGGGGCCTCATGAAGGGCCTCTCTGCTCGAATCATCTCGGCTACACCCTCTACTATCGTCATCGTGGTGGGCTACGAGAGCCTCAAGAAACTCAGCCTCCGACCTGAGCTGGTGGACTCAAGACACTGGTAGCCAATGGCGGACAGAAAGGCTGTGGTTTCACACATTCTTCTGGGCCAGGGTAGAGCAGGGAGGAGAGTATCCTTGTGAATGCCACCACGACACACCCATCTTGCTTCTGGCCCGCTGACCTATCTGGGACAATACGAGAAACTTTGGACGGCTCTTGCTGAGGAGGTCCTGTGCTGGCTTCCTTGTTCCCAGATCTGGGCCCCTCACTAGGTCCTCATACCCAGTCACGGCCTGAAGATCAACCTCCACAGGACCCTGCTGGCCCCTTGCTGATGCCCCTCTCTCTGTGTCAGCCCCTCAGGCCTGGAGAGGAGCTGCTATAGAGTTTGCTTGTCCCCTGCTTTTCCATCGTAAGACTTTTAAGTCCTGACAGCTTCAGGCCTACTGTCAGAAGCCCTCCTCGGAGAAGTGGAAAACTGTGACGTCGATCCCAGTTCTTTATCCCTTTATTTCTTATGCTTGCTTAAATTTGGAACCGAGTTGTCCACTGGACTACTCTGCTTTGCCCTACCTTTGGGGACAAATGGGGGCAGGGCACTCTGCAGGGCGTTCGTCTTCTCTGGGAGCTACTAAGATGGAGAAATGCCAAGGCTTCATTTGGTTTGTATAGTTGAACATCTGTGAAGCAGGCAACTAGTCCTGACAGCATCGGGTCTACTGTCAGAAGCCCTCCTCGGAGAAGTGGAAAACTGTGACGTCGATCCCGGTTCTTTATCCCTTCCCTTCCCTTTTAGGCCGGGGACACTGAAGACAAGAATGGGCTGTTGGCCTCCACTGGGACTACAGTGGAGGGCGCAGTCCTAAGTGGATCAAACTTACACTGGAACATTTCCCTGAAGCCAGGTTGAGAAAGCCACTGGCTTGGCAAGTAATGAGAGGTGCGTGTTCCTCACTGCTCTCTCCTCAGGCCAGCTGAGCCAAGCCCCGGAGGCAGCAGTGGAGGCGCTGAGCCCCAGGCAGCAATGCCACTTACATACCTGTCCCCCAGATGAACAACAGGTGTCTCCCAGCGGGACTCTGGAATATGAACTGCCCTTGTTTTTCTTGTCCTTGGTTGTGAAGTGTCATCCTAGTCATGGTACCCTGTGGTGGCAGCAGAAGAAAGAACAGTCAGGAAGACACCCAAGGCCAGGCCCACTTCAGTGACCAGCCTCATACTGCCAAAATTGTTGATGCTCCCGCAGGGGCTTCTTCCCAGCCTCCACCAAGCCTATCCAGAGAAACATGGCCCGTGGAGTGGGAAGAAGGCAGTCAAATTGCCTACTTAAGATGATGGCCTGGGTGATGCTTTCAACCTTTTTTAGTGGTCCCATGCCTTGGGAAACGTCATGGTGCCAATCTGGAAGGTGCTAGCTAACTGAAGCCTTCTCGTTTCTCATGGCTGCTCCACATTCTTCCATCCTGAGTAGGAGCCATCTCTGTACTGACCTCTGTAGTCTATTCTCGTTTCCTCTTGAAGACGCGTCCTAGGCTGGGTTTGATTCACCACGTAGCAGAGGATGACCTTGAACTCTTGATCCCCCCCCCCCCACACACCTCCTGAGTTCTGGGTTTACTGTGTGCTGCTAGGCCTCACTTCCTGCACTTTATTGCTAGAGTCCCCCAATTTTGTCCATAGTCATCTGAAGGGCAGAGCCCACAGATCATTTTAAATCTTTTTACTCCTCACATCCACCCAAGTACTGTCAATACAATGGAAGCAAGGACCCCCACACCACAAGCTTTTCTGAGCGTGACTTCTTGAGTCAGTCTCTCATCTTTCTTTGAGCCTTCCTTACTGGGGCAGAGTGCGGACACCACGGGAGGGTCCTGCTTCTCAAGCCTTAGGCTATTTCTTCCTCCTGACTTCATTATTTTTTCTTTCTTTCTTTCTTTTTTTTTTTTTTTGACAGGGTTTCTCTGACTTCCATTTTCTTGTGCAGTGTGTAGTCTCTCCCGCTCCTGTCGATTCTCCTCCCTTTCCTTAGGCACCCTGTCCTGACCCCTACTTTCTTATCCGAAGTCAGGGACTAGAATAGGCCAGTGGGCGCCCGTCTTTCCAAAACTGGAGAGCAAGACAGCTAGAAATTTCAACCTGTTGGTCCATAACCTATTTTAGAAACTCGAAAAGACTGGAAAACATGGGGAAGAAAATGCACTTAAGCATTTGATAAAAATGGACTATCGAGGATATTAGCAGCGAATATTCACTGTTGCACTGTATGAAATCTTTGAAATGTAATTAAAAGTTTTTATTGAGGCCCCAAACTTCAGCTTGAGAACGTTTTTCCAGTCCTGGAACTAAATTATTCAAGGCACCACGTGTCCCTGACCCACCGCCTCTGGCAATTGCCCCGCCCTATCCGGTTCGGTGAGGGGCATTTTTTTTCTCCAATCAGAGATTCTGGTGGGAGGGGCTGCGGGGCCATTTCATTTTGGCGGTTCGGTTTCAACATGGCTGACGTGAGCCATAGTAATGAGGCTGTGGAAAAGGGGCCCGAGGGCTTCTCTCCAGAATCTGTGCCAGTTGACACGACCATCTCCAGGGTGGAACTCCTTGACACTATACTGGACACTTTTCTCCAGAAACTAGTCGCCGCCAGGAGGTAGGTGGAGACCAATGGTGGCGGGAGGGTTTGTCCTCGGGTCGTAAATCCCGCGAGATCTGGCTGGCACGGTCACGTGGGGCATCCTAGTATGGTTGAATCTGGCGTCTCTGCAAAAGCCTAGGACTTGGGTTCTCCCCTGGCTTAACCTGCAGAGGATGAGAAGGAAGTCGCCGACTTGCAATTAGATCCAGTTCTCCACCCTCCCGCGAGGCGACAGCCTGGCGCGCCGGGTGGAAGGCGCGGGCGAATGCGAGGGCTAAACGGATGGTCCTAAGGAGGAACTTTCGGCTGTCGACCTTCATGATTCTTCAAATGAAATGAAATGGCTCATTGGTTAAGAGTGCTTGCTGCTCTTCCAAAGAACCCAAGTTCAGGTCCTAGCGCTCGGGTCAGGCGACTTGTAATAAATTTCCTCTAACCCTAGCTTCAGGGGGATCTGACACCAACTTCAGACCTCCAGCATCAGCGCAGCTGTGGCAGATAAGCACACATACGCATAAAAAGCAAGTCTTTATATATATAAAGACTATTTGAGGCAGGGTCTCAACAAACTGTCCCAGCTTGTCTTGGACTCTGATGGCCCTCGCGCAGTCCCTGAGGTGAAAGGCCCGCCCCACACCTGCCTGCAGAGCTATTCTTCTGCATGGACCTTGTGGTCTGCCTCTTACCGCCTAACAAACATCTTTGTGCTTCCTCTGTGTTTGGTGCCACGGGTATGATAAAGCAGTCAGGTTACTATTGATGGCTTGTCTGTAACAAGATAATCACAGGGCTTGGCAACACAATGAGCAGATTAGTTAGTGCGAGAGTGATGTGGTACAGAGTACTGGACGAGATAAGAGGGATCTGCGCTGAGGAAGTGATGCAGCTGGAATTGGAAAGAAGTAGATTTTTGAAAAATAAAGTAAAGTTAATCAGATCTTTATGGTAGAGATGTCCTTGCCTGCAGGTCAGAGGGGGAGTGAAATCAGGCCGACATTCTCAACTAGAACCCGGTTTTGCATTACAATTTTTTTTAAAAAGATTTCTTTTTCATAGGTATGAGTGCTTTGCTTGTATGTTTGTATGCACATGTGTTCCTGGTGCCCTTGGAGGCCAAAGAGAGCCTCAGGTCTCCTGGTACTAGAGTTATTGATGATTGTAAGCCTCCATATTGGTTCTGGGAAGCAAACCTGGGTTCTCTGTGAGAGCAACCAGTATTCTTAATGACTGGGCTGCCTTTCCAGCCTCCATGGCAGTTTGATAAAACAGTCTGTAAATATTTTATGTCATTCCACACTCACCGTGTTCCCAGCCAAAGTCCAGACTCTAATCTCCTCAAAACCCTACTATTTGGCTGTAGATCCTTAAGTTATTTATAGTACAAATAATCATTGTCAGTGTTGGTCCCGAACTCTCAGAGTTGCTGGGTATACAATAGTGACTGAGACCAATGTCCTGCTTTTGTGGAGTGGACATGGGCGGGCATGGTGGTACTCACTTGTAACCCCAGCACATGGAGGCTGGAGGCAGGATGAAGAGTGGAAGGGTTGTGTGGTCCCAGTTGGTGTTGGGAATGACAAAAAAGATTTTTCCATGAAGTAAGATGTCTTTGACCCCACAACAGGGTGCACCTGTTGTTGAATCAGGGCCATTTTTGTTATAGACCAAAGAGAGCTTGAGAGGGAAGTACAAGTCTGTGTGCAGATGTATTGTGGATGCTAATCTGAGTGTTCTCAACCTTGGCTACTGTAAAAATAGAAGATTCCTGGACTCACAGATACTACTGTGCCTCAGCAGTTGGGTTTGTTTTGTTTTGTTTTGTTTTGTTTTTTTCGAGACAGGGTTTCTCTGTGGCTTTGGAGCCTGTCCTGGAACTAGCTCTGTAGACCAGGCTGGTCTCGAACTCACAGAGATCCGCCTGCCTCTGCCTCCCAAGTGCTGGGATTAAAGGCGTGCGCCACCACCGCCCGGCTGGGTTTTTTTTTTTAATATTTATTTATTATGTATACAATATTCTGTCTGTGTGTATGTCTGCAGACCAGAAGAGGGCACCAGAGCCCATTACAGATGGTTGTGAGCCACCGTGTGGTTGCTGGGAATTGAACTCAGGACCTTTGGAAGAACAGGCAATGCTCTTAAGCACTGAGCCTTCTCTCCAGCCCCCAGCAGTTGGGTTTTAAGGAGCTGGCAGAGTCCAAAAACTTCTCAGTCTCTAAAGAAGATGATGTTTGGGGCTGGAGAAATGGCTCAGAGTTAAGGACACTGGTTACTCTTCTAGGGGTCCTGAGTTCAAGTCTCAGCAACTACATGGTGGCTCACAACCATCTGTGATGAGATCTGGTGCCCTCTTCTGGCCTGCAGGTGCACATGCAGACAGAACACTGTATACATAATAAATAAATCTGAAAAAACAAAAGAACGAAGAAGATGATGTTTAACAATGTGCTGTCAGAAAGCCCCTCAACAAAGGTCAGAAACCCAAGACTGAGTGTCCTGTTACTTCAGATATCCTGTGGTTGTGTTAGCTTTCTGTCTCTGTAATAAAAGCCAGAGATCCCTGAGAAAGAAGGGTTTGTTCTCACTCACACTTTAGGGGTTTCAGTTCACAATTGCTTTGACTTATATCAAACTGGGAAACAGCTCAGCTGTTAGCAGCCGGAAGGAAGAAGGGGCCATAGTCCCAATATCCTTTTCAATATCTAGCCCCAGTGAGCTAACTTCCTTCTACTGGGCTCACTCCACCCAGTTCCACCACCTTTGAGTAGCAAAGCCTGGAGGCCAGACTTTGAATACATGGCCCTTAAGGGGTCACTTGCTATTCAAACTATGATAGTCCACCTTCCTCTCAGACAGTGTCAGACTCTCAGGGCTTTGGCCTGGCTCACAGTGTTTATTCTGCCTGACGCTCATGAATAGCGCATGCTGATACTCAAGATAAATCAGGAGATAAAGGAGCCCCAGTTCATCTCCTGAATGCCAGACCTCTGTCTCCGGCAAGATGTCCCATACAGCAGCCCAGCTCTGTGTGGATTACCGTCTTCTTTTCCTGAGTCTGTTCAGGGTTCCTGAACCATCCTGAGATGGTTCAGGGTTCTGCTGTCTGATCACCTTCCAGGCCTGCTCGGGAGTTCACACTGGCCATTCCTGCATTCGAATCGCATCTCCAGTCTTGCCACCACTGTCAGACTGCACACTCTCTTCTGGCCTCAGTTGTATCGACACCCTCCAGTACACATGGTTTCACCTTTAACCTCGGGCCTGCTCAGGAGTGCCAAGCAAGTGCCTCAGACCTGACTCTTTTCCCCCCTGATGTTTTCTCACTTAGAACAATCTCCTTGGTTAAATAGACACTCCAGTTGGTCTCAATATAGAAAGGACTCAGTAAATGTTACTTACTTTCTTACTTTTTGAAAGAATAGTTTATTAATTGAACTGCTCAGGAGAGTGGGTTGGAGAGTAACTAGAGAATTCCGGTAGTCATTTACAAATTCAGATTTCTTTCTTTCTTTCTTTCTTTCTTTTTTTTTTTTTTTTTTTGGTTTTTCGAGACAGGGTTTCTCTGTGGCTTTGGAGTCTGTCCTGGAACTAGCTCTGTAGACCAGGCTGGTCTCGAACTCACAGAGATCCGCCTGCCTCTGCCTCCCGAGTGCTGGGATTAAAGGCATGTGCCACCACCGCCTGGCCAGATTTATTTCTTTTTGAGACAGTTTTGCTATGTAACCCAAGCTGGCTCAAACTTAGAATCCTCCTGCGGCTTCAGCCTTCTGAGTCTTGGGCTCCACACTCGTAGGATGATGGATGCAGCTATTTGGGTTCCTGGCTTTCCTCCTCCCAACTCTTCCAAGCTTTTAAAAGTCTTCAATTTCAAGGGCAAAGTGCTTTTATCTGTGACAGAAGTTGTCACACACTGTTCTTCATGTCAGTCATCTAACGGGTCTGGGTGGTTTGTGTGGGGTCCTTAGGTGGCCCAGATGACCAGAAGACACCCCATATGCAGTTGCAGAAAGCAACAGAAAAGTCAGCATGCTGGGGTCCACCCAAAATGGCATTGACCCCAGGGGAGGGTGACGCATCCCCTTTTAAGCCTGCTTAGGAGAATTGCAATTGTGGTTAAGAGTACTTTGAAGGGATTGGGTATAGACCCATACTGGTACAGGAATCGTTTTATGATTGGCTCATGACATCTGGTCGGCAACTGTGGTTGCAGTGTCAGGGGTCTGTTTGACTGAAAATAGCAAGAACAGCTCCTGCTTGTGACTGGGTAGGACCCTGATTGTCTATTAGACTGGACAATCTCCTGAGGGTCTGGTTGAAGCCAGACATGAGTCAACATAGCATGGTGGGGTAATATAATACAGAGGTCTTAGCAAACTGGCCCTGGTCTCTTCATTCACCCCTTGAGTTGAAACATAAATCAAATCTTTGAACGTAGTGGGCTGTATATTATTTGTAGGCAGGGGCGTGTATTGGCTGTGAAGGACCATTGGCTTAATTGCTCCACACTTTCTTTTATAATACAGAGACGTGTATTAACTATACAAGGCCCAGAAATTGGAGCGAACAATAGGGTTAATAGGGATCCTGCCAATGTGGTTATTAAGGTGGTGGCCATGGGGACTTCAAGAACTAGGTTTCATACCAGTTAGAACTGTTCCTCCTTTGTTTTTTCTATCCTGTAACCTTTTGTGCACCGGGGACAGAGGAGGAGATTCTTTTATCACCCCTGAGTGATTAGCATAAAAGCAACATTGTTCTAGGGCCAGGCATAGTCCTCCCTGTTGTAAGAGGAGGAGGTCTACTCTCCAGCGGTTTCTGCTAAAGAACTGAGGGATGATCTAAATGAGAAATAGATTTTTCCAGCTCAGCCAGCTCTTGATCAGTCAGGGCACCTAAAGTTCTGTGATTTTCATGCTGTAACACAAGGACAGTAGTAACTATTCTGGCCGCCCCAGCTGTCCCTAGAGCCACCAAAGTGGGAGTCGGGTGCTGTGGAGCGCCACTGTTGAGTAGGGAAAGGTGACTAGGTGGGTTGTCATGCTCTCTGCCAAATAATAAAGAACTCGGGGAAATTTGAACAAGGACGCAAAACTCTTGTTTTGTTGTGGTATCTGGGTGTGAGAACATGGGGTAAGTCCTGTGGAGCATGCCTACCAGGTGCCTTCAGGTGGTAACAGGTGGTGGGCATGCTGGTAATAAAGCAGTGGAGTTGCAGAGGGCCAGATAAGCCACCAGGATGGACATGTTAGATGGCAGGATACAAAGGCCAGTCCTGCGGACTGATCCTAATATAAGCTTGGTGTGGGTTCCCCATGGGCAGGTCATGTGGGAAGAAGTTCCATGTATGAAGAGATGACTATGTCCTTGTAGTAAGGAGGAGACGGGTGTAGACAAAACCAACAGGTCTGGGTCCAGTTTGACTGAAACTTATTTAGGTAATTGCATACAGCCGATAGGAGAGCAACAGCTTGATTAATTGGTCCTTGGGGCTGAGAGCAAGCCTTAGTATGACATTATTAAGGGGGCTGACTGTTGATGTGGGAGTCCCCTCTGTGTGTTGCTTGTATTGATTATTATCCCAAGCAGCACAATAGAATTGTCCTGGTCCCCCGCAGGTGCAGGTAGCTGGTCCAGAACAAACATAGAATTTGATAGCTTTAGGCAGGCCTTTAAGTATGATCTATGACACCCATAACCTGCAGAGCAGTCATAAGACAGGGTGTTTCCATGCAGACCAGGCCATCTGGGCAAGATCACAGAGATCTACTGAGAACATGGGGAAATAAGTACCCAGGATGCATGGGATGTAAGGTTGGAGATGATATGTCCATCCCCAGTATCAGAAAGAACCCAGATAGCTAATGTTCTGTGGTTGGGGGGTTGGGGGCTAATTTTGCCAATGGAAAAGAGAGCCAGAAGCAAATAAGAGTAAGGGCAGGGTCCTTAGCTTTTAAGGGGTCCGTTGGGTGTAGGAGACTTTCTATTTGCTGGCAGAGTCGTCTGCTCAACAGGCTTAAAATAAGAGTGATGAATCCATATCTTGATCCCTTTGACTTTTTCAAGATGTTGTTATTTTTTTCTGCTGTATAGTACCCCATTGTGTAAATTTACCACATTTTCCTTATCCATTCTTCAGTCGAGGGGCATTTAGGTTGTTTCCAGGTTCTGGCTATGACAAACAAAGCTGCTATGAACATAGTTGAGCACATGTCCCTGTGGCACGATTGAGCATCCTTTAGATATATTCCCAAAAGTGGTATTACTGGGTCTTCAGGAAGGTTGTTTCCTAATTTTCTGAGAAATCTCCACACTGACATCCAAAGGGGTTGTACCAGCTTGCATTCCCACTAGCAAATGCAGGAGTGTTCCCTTTTCCCCACAACCTCTCCAGCATAAGTTGTCATCAGTGTTTTTGATCTTGGCCATTCTTACAGGTGTAAGATGGAATCTCAGGGTTGTTTTGATTTGCATTTCTCTGATGACTAAGGATGTTGAACATTTCCTTAAGTGTCTTTCAGCCATTTTAGATTCCTCTGTTGAGAGTTCTCTGTTTAGGTCTGTACTCCATTTTTTTTTTTTAAATTGGATTATGTGATCTTTTGGTGTCCAATTTCTTGAGTTCTTTGTATATTTTGGAGATCAGACCTCTGATGTGGGGTTAGTGAAGAAGATCTTTTCCCATTTTGTAGGCTGTCGTTTTATCTTGTTGACCGTGTCCTTTGCTTTACAGAAGCTTTTCAGTTTCAGGAGGTCCCATTTATTAATTGTTTCTCTCAGTGTCTGTGCTGCTGGGGTTATATTTAGGAAGTGGTCTCCTGTGCCAATGCTTTCAAGTGTACTTCCCACTTTCTCTTCTATAAGGTTCAGTGTGGCTGGCTTTATGTTAGTTCTTTGATCCATTTGGACTTGAGTTTTGTGCATGGTGATAGTGCTATTCTTTCTTGTCTGCGGGGTTAGAGAGTGGAGATGTTACGCGAGACACACGGCGGTGCGGGGTAGGAAGGAGACACAGACACGTGGCGGTCCCACGTGAGTACACTTTAATGGGGGGGTAACAACAGGTGAGGGACGGGTGTGAAGAGACAAAAGGAGAGGGGGGGGCTCGTGGCGACCCCTGTTTTTAACGGGGAACACAGGGGCGTCTGGGAGAAATGCCCTGCGCCTGTGTGGCTTCCAGTCCAGGGGGATGCTTGGAGCTGTAGTCTCCAAAAGGAAGAGCATTTCACCCTTTTGGTTTTATTTTAAAAAAAATTGGGGGGGGGTCTTAAAGGGTAGGGAATGGGGGCGTAGCCTGGTCTCTCATGACTGCTTCCTGCTGGCTTTGGGCGTCGGGGGATCCAGGGAGTGTCCAATTATTCTGACGATGTCCTTTGGGTGTCGAGGGATCCAGGGAGTGTCTGATTATTCTGGGGATGTCCTGTTGGTTATGTTGTTTGCTGGCGTTTTAAGGTGGCTGATTGAAGAAATCGCATCTGTCTGGCTCCTCCTGAGTAGCTGGGTCATAGTTAAGATGCTGGAAGACAAAAGTCGCATTAGTAGAGAGGAAAAAATTAAAGGGGAGAGGAGGTTTGGGAGGAGGTTTGGAAAATTAAAGGGGAGATTTGGGGTGGGGGAGTTTTAGGAGGTCTGGGGTTAAGAATGATAAAAAATTAACTTATTCCGTTAATGATCCGCTTGTGTTTGATTTGTTTAGGTGGGTTGGGCTGGTGTCCTGTAGTTTAAAGAAAGTGTCTTAAAAGAAATAGATTTTAACCGTATATTCCTTAACATTTCAGGGTCACTGCTGCAGTCAGCGACTGACCTGTTATGTCAAGGAACTTTGTTAAGAATCTGCTTACCCCCTGAGCCGTATTTGACGATGATATCTGTAACGACAGCTGGATGATTATTTAGGAATTTAAAGAAGGGAGGGTGTGTTAACACAGGAGGATTAAGTGACGGACAGGACCACTGTTTTCCTTAGACTGGAGTAGAGGGGGCTGAACCTGGTGTCCTTTGGAACTTAAGAGAACAAGGTCCTGTCTGAGTTACCGTGTATGAAGGATTGTCTTGAGCCGTGGAGATGAACGGTTTAAGATGTGACAGGTGAATCCAATGAGGAATTCCTTCAAGCTTGGCAGCCAGTTGAGGTGGAGTTCCTGTGACATCTTAACGAGAGCTTCCTTTAAAGAGCGGTTAGTCCGTTCTACCTTATCTGAAGACTGAGGGCGGTATGGTATGTGGAAGTTCCAGGGGATTACAAGTACCCTAGACAGATTTTGAGAAATCTGGTTAGTAAACTCTGGGCCGTTATCTTTTGGCAGATCTGGCAGGAGGCTGCTGTAGCTTTTAGGAACCTGATATCCTTAGGTGTGGGTGTTTTAAGTGAATAACAGCGGGAGAGTGGTGATTAGTGACGGCGGGAGCCTAGAGGGGCTTTGGAAGATCGAGGGGGAGGCGTAGGACGGGAAGGAGAAGAGTCCGAAGAAGTTTCTAGCCATCTTTGCGACCTGACCTGCGGCAGGGGAAAGCCTCCAGCTGCTTGTGCAACCTGTTGGATGAATATTTATGAGGGACTCTATCGGAGGGGCTAGGTGAAGTCCTTGAAGATCTGGAACGAGACTTTCTTGGGGATCTAGAAAGAAAGCGGTTAGGTGACCTGGGAGGGACTCTGTCGGAGGGGCTAGGCGAAGTCCTTGCAGATCTGGAATGGGACTTTCTTGGGGACCTGGAAGGAGAATGTTTAGAGGCGTTAGGTGAGTCTTCCTAGAAGAGACCTTGGAGGAAAGAGGAATGGGTGAGCTGTCGCTGTCGCTCGACTGGGCCGAGTGAGAGGGAGTGGCCCCTCGAGGCCTGGGGTGGGGCTGGGGGGTGGGGTGGAGGTTTGTCCACGGGATCCACGGCGGCGGGAGCAGAGGGTTCCTGGAGGGATGGCATTGATAAGAACATGTGTGCAGGTGAACGGTGAGAGGCAGTGGAGGGGTCAATCTTAATGGCCTTGTAAAAAAATGCCATAATGTACATCATTTCTTTCCATTTAGCTGAACCGTGACAAAAATTAGCTAATTCCCGTAAAATATCGGGGTCAAATGAACCCTGAGAAGGCCACCTGAAGGAACCCTGTAAATTGTACTTTGGCCAAGTTTTAGAGCAAAGGCGGATTAATGTAGATAACTTCACGGAGGGAATCAGGGCGTGAGGTTTTAGAGCTTCCAGCAGCTGCCCTAGACGGGAGGACGGGGGAATCGTTTTAGAAGACTTAGCACCCATGGCTAGAACTGTGAAACTCCGCAGAAGGCACACGGAGGTGCCATGAATGCCGCAGCCCTAATTATAGGCGCTGAGTAAGTAGGGGGCCGTGTTATAGCCCAATCGACCCGAACCTAGCTTCTGACAGGAAACAGACCCGGCTAGGAGGGGGCCATTAAGCCTTTGGGGCTGCCCGTCCGTAAAGAGGACAGAAAAAGAGGGGTAAGAACTGGAAGCACCAAACTTCCAGGTGCGGAGGGAAACAGGTTTAGCCGAGGGCGGAAGGCCGGGGGAAGGGGCCGCTGTTGGTTCCAGATGGCCGCATTGAACACGTGGGGGCAGTCGCAGGTTGTCGGTCCTGACCTTGTCCTGGGAGAGGCCCCGAGCTTCGGGAGGCGCCAAAAGCCCAGAGCCAAGGCCTCAGGCGAGGGCACCTGGACAGAAAGGTTCCCGAGTCAACGACGGCACCAAAAATGTTATTCTTTCTTGTCTGTGGGGTTAGAGAGTAGAGATGTTACGCGAGACACATTACGGTGCGGGGTAGGAAGGAGACAGACACAAATACGCGGCAGTCCCACGTGGGTGCACTTTAATGGGGGGGCAACAACAAATGAGGGACGGGTGTGAAGAGACGAGAGGGAGGGGGGCTTGTGGTGACCCCTGTTTTTAATGGGGAACACAGGGGCAGCTGGGAGAAATGCCCTGCGCCTGTGCAGCTTCCAGTCCAGGGGGATGCTGGGAGCTGTAGTCTCCAAAAGGAACAACAGATAGATATTGGTCTATTTTCATTTTTCTACATGTTGATATGCAGTTATGCCAGCACCACTTGTTAAATGTGCTTTCTTTTTTTTTCCATTTGATATTTTTTGCTTCTTTATCAAAGATAGGGTGTTTGAAGATGTGTGGATTGATATCCAGGTCTTCTATTCTGTTCCATTGAGCCTCCTGTCTGTTCTTATGCCAGTACCAGGCTGTTTTCAGTACTGTAGCTCTGTAGTAGAGTTTGAAGTCAGGGATTGTGTTGCCTCCAGAAGTTATTTTATTACCCAGGATTGTTTTGGCTATCCTGAGTTTTTTGCTTTTCAAAATGAACTTGAGTACCGTTCTTTCAAGGTCTGTGAAGAATTTTTCTGGGATTTTGATGGGCATTGCATTGAATCTGTAGATTGCTTTTGGTAAGATTACCTTTTTTACTATATTAATTCTGCCTACCCAACAGCATGGGAGATCTTTCCACTTTCTGGTGTCTTCTTCAATTTCTTTCTTCAAAGATTTAAAGTTCTTTTCATACAAGTCTTCCACTTGTTTGGTTAGAGTTACTCTGAGATATTTTATGCTATTTGTGGCTATTGTGAAGGGTGTTCTTTCTCTGATTTCTTCCTCAGCCCTTTTATCATCTGTGTACAGCAGGGCTACTGATTTTTTTTGAGTTAATGTTTTTGGAATCACTTATGTAAACTATCATATCATCAGCAAACAGTGAGAGTTTGACTTCTTCTTTTACAATTTGTATCCCCTTGATCTACCTTTGGTGTTTTATTGCTCTAGCTAGGACCTCTAGCTAGGACCTCAAGAACTATATTGAATAGATATGGAGAGAGTGGACAACCTTGTCTTGTTCCTGATTTCAGTGGAATCGTTGGGAGTTTCTCTCCATTTAGTTTGATGTTGGCTGTTGGCTTGCTGTATATTGCCTTCATTATGTTTAGGTATGTTCCTTGTATCGCTGCTCTCTTCAAGACCTTTATCATGAAGGGATGTTGTATTTTGTCAAAAGCTTTTTCAGCATCTAATGAGATGATCATGTGGTTTTTATTTTTCAGCTTGTTTATATGGTGGATTGCATTGACAGATTTTCGTATGTTGAACCATCCCTGCATCTGTGGGATGAAGCCGACTTGATCTTGGTGGATGATGGTTTTGATGTGTTCTTGGATTCAATTTGCCAGTATTTTTGCATCAATGTTCATGAGTGAGATTGGTCTGTAATTCTCTTTCTTAGTAATGTCTTTCTATGGTTTGGGTATAAGGGTAATTGTAGCCTCGTAAAAAGAGTTTGGCAATATTCCTTCTGTTTCTATTGTGTGGACTAATTTGAGGAGTATTGGTATTAGATCTTCTTTGAAAGTCTTGTAGAATTCTGAGCTGAAACCATCTGGTCCTGGGCTTTTTTTGGTTGGGAGACTTTTGATGACTGTTTCTATTTCTTCAGCAGTTATAGGTCTGTTTAATTTGCTTATCTGGTCTTGATTTAATTTTGGTAAGTGATATTTATCCAGAAAGTTGTCCATTTCCTTTAAGTTTTCCAGTTTTGTGGAGTACAGGTTTTTGAAATATGACCTGATGATTCTCTGTATTTCCTCCGTGTCTGTTGTTATGTTGCCCTTTTCATTTCTGATTTTGTTAATTTGGATATTCTCTCTCTGTCTTTTGGTTAGTTTGGTAAAGGCTTGTCTGTTTTGTTGATTTTTCATGAAGAACCAGTTCTTTGACTCATTGATTCTTTTTTTTTCTTTTTTTCTTTTTAAAGATTTATTTATTATGTATACAACAGTCTGCCTCAATGTATGCTTGCACGCCAGAGGAGGGTGCCAGATCTCAGTACAGATGGTTGTGAGCCACCATGTGGTTGCTGGGAATTGAACTCAGGACCTCTGGAAGAGCAACCAGTGCTCTTAACCTCTGAGCCATCTCTCTAGCCCCTTTTTTTTTGGATTTTCGAGACAGGGTTTCTCCGTAGCTTTTGGTTCCTATCCTGGAACTAGCTCTTCTAGACCAGGCTGGCCTCGAACTCACAGAGATTCCCCTTCCTCTGCCTCTGGAGTGCTGGGATTAAAGGCATGTGCCGCTGCCACCACCACCCGGCTGACTCATTGATTCTTTGTATTGTTTTCTTTGTTTCTATTTTGTTGATTTCAGCTCTCAATTTGATTATTTCCTTCCATCTAGTTCTCTTAGGTGAGTTTGCATCTTTTTGTTCTAAAGTTTTCAAATGTTCTTTCAATTCACTAATGTGGGATTTTTCCAGCTTCTTTATGTCGGCGTTTAGTGCTATGAACTTCCTCTTAACACTGCTTCCATTGTGTCTCATAAATTTGGGTATGTTGTGTGGTCATTTTCATTGAATTTTAGGAAGTATTTAATTTCTCCCTTTATTTCTTTCTTGACCCATTGGTGATTCAGGTGAGTATTGTTTAATTTACATATGTTTGTGGGTTTTCTGTAATTAGTATTGCTGTTGACTTCTAGGTTTATACCATGGTGATCTGATAAGGTACATTGGGTTATTCCAACTTTTTTGTATGTGTTGAGGTTTGTTTTGTTACCGAGTATTTGGTCAATTTTTGAGAAGGTTCCATGAGGTGCTGAGAAGAAGGTATATTCTTTGCTGTTTGGATGGAATATTCTATAGATGTCTGTTAAGTCCATCTGAGTCATAACATCTGTTAGTTCTCTTATTTCTCTGTTCATTTTTGTCTGATTGCCTTGTCCAGTGGTGAGAGGGGAGTGTTGAAATCTCCCACTATTAGTGTATGGGGTTTAATGTATGATTTAAGCTTTAGAAGTGTTTCTTTCACATATGAGGGTGCCCTTGGGGCATAGATGTTCAGTATTGAAATTTCCTCTTGATGGATTTTTCCTGTAACTAATATGAAATGACCTTCTTTGTCTCTTTTAACTTGAAGTCTATTTTGTTAGATAGTAGGATAACTACACTGTTGTTCTTCTTAAAAAAAAACAGGGTTGTTCTTCTTAAAACACGGGGCACAGGACAGACACACACGGCGGAACAAACACAGACACGACACGGTGGCTCCCACGTGGGTCCACTTTAATGGGGGAGGGGAACACAAAAGGGCGGGGAGGCGTGCAGGACACACAAGGAAAGGCGAACGAGAGAGAGAGCCTCGTGTGGCCCTGCCTTTTTAACGGGGAGCAGAAGGGTGTCTGGGAAGGATGTCCCATACCTGTACGCAGGTGTGCGCACAGGTATCCATAGTTCAGGAGGAGTCTGGGAGTTGTAGTTTCCAAAGGAACAACATACACCCTCTTGTTTCTTAGGTCCATTTGATTGGTATATTTTTTTCCCAACCCTTTACTCTGAGAAGATGTCTGTCTTTGAGGTTGAGATGTGTTTCTTTTATGCAGAAGAGGGATGGATTCAGTTTTTTTTTATCCAATCTGTTAGCCTGTGCCTTTTTATGGGTGAGTTGAGTCCATTTACATTAAGGGATATTAATGACCAGTGGTTGCTATCTCCTGTTAACTTATTTTCCATTGTTGGTGATGTTAATCTGTGCATTTTTTTCTTCTTTGGGATTTGCTGCTATGAGATCATCAATTGTGTGTGTTTTCGTTGGTGTAACCATCTTCCTTGGGTTGGGCTTTTCCTTCTAGTATTTTGTGTAGGGCTGGGTTTGTATCTAGGTATTGGTGAAATCTAGATTTGTCATGGAATATCTTGTTTTGTCCTTCTGTAGTGATTGACAGTTTTGCTGGGTATAGTAGTCTGGGCTGCATCCATGGTCTCTTAATGTCTGCATAATGCTTGACCATGACCTTCTGGCTTTCATTGTCTCCACTGAGAAGTCAGGTGTAATTCTAATAGGTCTACCTTTGTTACTTGGCCTTTTACCTTTGCAGCTCTTAATATGCTTTCTTTACTCTGTATGTTTAGTGTTTTGATTATTATGTGGCAAGAGGAAATTTTTTTTTTTGGTCCAGTCTATTTTGTATTCTGTGAGCTTCTTGCATCTTCATAGGCATATCTTTCTTTAGATAGGGAAAGTTTCTTATGATTTTGTTAAATAAATTTTTTGTGCCTTTGAGTTGAACTTCTCCTTCTATACCTATTCTAAGATTTGGCCTTTTAATGGTGTCCCATATTTCCTGGATACTTTGGGTTAAGTTTTTCTTAGATTTAATGTTTTCTTTAACTGATTAGTCTATTTCCTCTATTGTATCTTCAGCATTTGAGATTTTCTCTTCCATCTTTTGTATTCTGCTGTTTATGCTTGCATTTGTGGTTCCTGATCATTTTCTCATGATTTCTATTTCTATAATTCCCTTGGTTTGTGTTTTCTTTATTGCCTCTATTTTAGTTTTCAAGTCCTGAATAGTTTCTTTTATATATTTGATTTCTTTTCCTTGGTTTTCTTTAAGTGATTTGCTGATATCTTCCAATTTTTTGTTGGTCTTTTCCTCAATTTCTTTAAGGGAATTTCTCATTTCATCTTTAAGAATTTCAAACATTCTCTTGAGGTTATTTTTTAGGTCATTTTCTTCTGCTTCAGACATTTTTGGTTATTCAGGTCTTGCTGTTGTAGGGTATTTAGTTTTTAACTGGTGTTGTGTTGCTCTTTGTGGTGTAGCTTGTGAGCTTACCTTTTCTATTCATCTTTTTCTTTAATAGGCGTGGTTGGGGCTGTCTGAGATTCTGTTGAATAATCTTCTGGTGCCAGTGAAAGCTCAGGTGGTTGTTCCTCATGGTACAGTCAGTGTCACAGTTCTAGCTACCCCATTGGTTACTCTGTATTCCTGGAGATAACTCAGTGCTCCTGGGCCTTGCTCTGCTCACTTGTAGTTTGCTTTGTTAGGCCTACTTTGGCCTAGGTTTTTGCCCTGTTTTTGTAAATTCTGGTCTGGATCCCCTCCTGCAGAGGTTCCAGGCTTAGGTGTGCCTGGACCTGCAGAGACCTGCTTACTTCCTCAGAGGTCCTAGACTCAGAGGAACCTTTTCCCCACAAGTCCCTGCTCAGACCTATTCCCTTTGATGTTACAGACCAATGCTGGACCCACAGAGGTCCTGGTTCAGGCCTACTCCCTCTGAGGACCCAGACTCACACCTCACGCCTGACCCTGCCGAGATGTCTGGTTCCTGCCTATTCCCTCGGAGGTCCCAGTTAAGTGAATATCTTCAATCGACTTGTTAACTTCCCTGAGGTTCTGCACTGGCCAGTAATCACTGGTCCCCAGATTTTTTTTTTTTTTTTTTGGTTTGGTTTGGTTTTTCGAGACAGGGTTTCTTTGTAGCTTTGGTGCCTGTCCTGGAACTAGCTCTTGTAGACCAGGGTGGCCTCGAACTCCCAGAGATCCGCCTGCCTCTGCCTCCCTAGTGCTGGGATTAAAGGCGTGTGCCACCACCGCCCAGCTTGGTCCCCAGATTTTTGACTGGCAATGCACTAGAATTCCGTGCTCCGGTAGTCAGTTTATATGTTTGGTGATGCCCAATTTGGCTTCTGGAGTCATGGGATGTTGCCTTTAAGGTAACTACAACTGGGGGCGGCTGGATTGCTAGCTCTGGGTGGTTGGTCTCTGCTGTATTCCAGGAATAGAATGTTGGAGTTTGAGCATGAAGGAGACATTTCTGAAAGTAAGTGTCTGTGGACAAAGCCTATATTCTTCCTCTAGGTCCAGACATAAGGCGAAGGGGATTGTCACCCCCTTCCCAGTGAAATTGATTTGGACTTTCATTTTGGCTAGTAGGTCCTGCCACACAACAGGGATAGGGGCACTCAGGAGTAACCAATAAGGAATGGGATGCTTTTTTCCTTCCTCAAATCTACAGTTCGCTTGCTGGCCGGTGTGAAGCTGTTACGTGGCCCTTGCACCCGAGCTTGTTTGCCAGATAAAGGAGTTTTCAGCATAGAATGATGCACCCAGTGTCCACCAGACAATCAGCTGGCTGCCCTCCACTTGCAGGAGGGGGTCCAAGCCCTGTTCTCCTTAGTCATGTAGGCCTGCCAGCTCACGGACTTTGTGTCCTCCCCCTGCCGGATCCTTCCCTCTCCTTCACATGTTTGCAGGGCACCCTCTTTACTGTCTTCGCTGTCTCTGCCATCTTCAGGTATGTCGTCTCAGTCCCTTTGATCAAGACAAGCATTGCAAAGTGTAGGTGTGGGCCTATCTTGGTCCATGCTTCAAACCCATTGGCCTTTTATAGTTTCTCTGCCACAAGTCAGTTCAGAGGCTGTGTTTCAGACCCTCTCCCTTCCTTGAGTGTTGGCGTGTATGTTCTAGCTGGCTGGATCTTGTCCCAGCTGAGCGACTTTGGACAAGCTTCTGTTTGCTAGTTGTTGCTCATCTGAGCAGTGGAGAGGATGGTAATGGAACCTGCCTCACAAGGTTCTTGTCAAATTTTGATAAGTTACTTCATACAGAATGCTTGGAACAGGGTCAGGTACCAGTAGTCCTCTGAATGTTTCCATGATTACAGCATCTTTGTACACATGCTTACACGGTGCACTGCCCTTGAGTCACACTACCTGAGCCTCAGCACCTCTGTTCTTGTGTTCATGGAGCCCCTCCAGTCTCCACCCACCTCCGTAATGCGCAATATCCCAAAGACTGGTCTGTACCTGTATGTGGTG
>NC_022022.1:290155-291895 GCF_000317375.1 Microtus ochrogaster
CAGCATCCTGTTCTGTTTTCTCCGCCTACCTAAGGGTTGGCCTATGAAATGGGCCTAGGCAGTTTCTTTATTAATAAGAAATCATTCCCACATCACTTGACCATTAGTCTAGGCTGGCAGGCCATCAGTCCCCAAGAATCTACCCATTTCTACCTCCTGATCTCTGGGATTTTACGTGGGTCCTCTTGTCTGCATGGCAAGTGCTGTACTGACTGAGCCTCTCCCCACAGCTGGACTTGTGTCAGCAAAGTTGGCCTGCTATGGTGGTATGCTGTTGGAGCTCTGTAAGCTGTTTGTGTTTGAGACTGGGTCTGTGTAGTTCAGGCTGGCCTTGAACTTCTGATCTTCCACCTATCCAATGCTGGGATTATTACAATCTACAAGGTGTATGTCATCATGCCTGGTTTTATTCAGTTCTGAAGGTTGAATTCATGGCTTGGTACACCCTAGGCAACTGCTTTACGTCCCCATCTGGAAAATCCCTTCTGAAGGATGAGCGGGCAGCTGTAAGGGCAGGTGGCTTTGGACAGACTGTTTTGTGACCTAGCTTCATCTGTTTTCAGATTCCTGCTTCTTTTGCGCCAGTCGCTACTGCCATCTGGTGAACAAACTGTGGAACTGTTGAATCGGGATGCCTGCTGTGCATGGTAGCATAAGGCAAACCTGGTTTTTGGGGGACTTTTTTTTTTTTTTTGAGACAGCGTCTCATTTGGCCCATGCTGACCTAGAACTCACTCTCTCCTTCTGCATCCTGATAGAAGGCTGCAAGTGTGTGCCACCGCACAGCTTCTGACCCTCTTGGCTCCCTTGGCACTGTGTACACTTGTGATAGTGCCCAAGAATGTTACGTATTTCTTGTCTGGGCCTCTTTTTACATTTCAGTGTGTGTACAAAACATATTTGGGCATCTACATAGAGAATTCAAGAATAGCGAAGGTTGTATAAAGAGACCTTGTCTCAAAACAGAAAACCAGGTTGACAAACAACTAGCTTCTTTCTCCAATCTCTACAATGAGCGTACACTAGCAAGTCCAGATCCCCCCCCCCCTTTTTTTTCTATTACGTGGTTATCACCCAGGACAGCCTGGAACTCAGACTGGCCTTGATTGTAAACAATCCTCTGCCTCTGCCGGGATTGCAGGCATCAGCCACCACACTACATGGGTGCTGGATCTCTAACATATTCTTGTGTGGACATGGCAGGCATGTTGCTGGCTGAGCCATCTCCCCAGCCTCTGCAGTTAAACTTTGTCAAGTAGATCCGAGCTCCTTCACAGTGAGTCAGTTGTTTCCCTTTCCTGTCCTGGACACTGAGCCCGGGACCTCATTCCGCCACTGAGTTACACCCCAGTCCCTATGGGTGTCCAGAGCCGGAAATGAAATGCTGCTTCAGTGAATTCCCATAATGTGTGCAGAGAGAAAGTGCTGGGTTCAAGTAGGCCACTCTCATCACCTCAGGAGTTTCCATGTATTTGTGTTTTGTGTTTTTGAGCTAGAGTCTCACTGTGTAGCCCTGACTGGACTGGCGTTCATAGATGTCCTGCCTATGCGGGGTTAGAGACATACACACGTCAGCCAGCCTCTTACTCGTTCATTCCTTATTTATTTATCTGTGTGCATTGGTGTGTGTGAGAGAGTGTCAGAGCCCTTGGAGCTGGAGTTACAGACTGATGTGGGAATGATTTCTTATTAATAAAGAAACTGCCTAGGCCCATTTCATAGGCCAACCCTTAGGTAGGC
>NC_022022.1:292414-301053 GCF_000317375.1 Microtus ochrogaster
TAGACCAGGCTGGTCTCGAACTCACAGAGATCCGCCTGCCTCTGCCTCCCAAGTGCTGGGATTAAAGGCGTGCACCACCACCGCCCGGCTAATTCTGTTTTTTTTTTTAATTTATTTATTTATTACATGTATAGTATTGTGCCTGCACATATGCCTGCACACCAGAGGAGGACACCAAATCTCATTATGGATGGTTGTGAGCCACCATGTGTCTGTGTGCTGGGAATTGAACCCAGGACCTCTAGAAGAGCAGCCAGTGCTCTTAACCTCTGAGCCATCTCTCTAGCCCTTGGCCATTATTTTAATTTTTAAAAACAGCATAGTACTGTATACTGTGGGCTGACTTCAAACTCACTATGTAACTGAAACTGTTTTTTTTTTTTTTCTTTATTTATCTTTTCTTCCTTGTGTTTTCTGAGACAGGGTTTCTCTGTATAGTCCTTGCTGTCTTAACTTGCTCTGTAGATCAGGCTGGCCTCAAACACAGTAAATCAGCCTGCCTCTGCCTCCTAAGGGCTGGGATCAAAGGCGTACTCCACTACACCCAACATCAAAATTCTCTCTCTCTCTCTCTCTCTCTCTCTCTCTCTCTCTCTCTCTCTCTCTCTTGTTTTGTTTTTTACATTGTTTGTTTGTTTTTCAAGACCCTATTTCTTTGTGTAGCCTTGACTGTTCTAGAACTAGCTCTGTAGACCAGGCTGGCCTCAAACTGAGAAATCCTCCTGCCTCTGCCTCTTGAGTGCTAGGATTAAAGGTGTATGTCACCACCTGGCTTCACCTTTTGAGTGCTGGGACCCGAGTATGTATTAAAGATGCTTTCTTTTAAGTTAGAGACAAGGTTTCAGCCGCTGGAGATGGAGCCTGAGGGAAGAACACTTGCTTAGCATTCACAAGGCCCCGAGTCTAACTCCCAGCACTGCCAAAAGCAAAAGGAAGGAGAGGTTTTGGTTGTGTTGCTGAGACTGCCCTCAGACTCCTGGGCTCAGTGGATCCTCCTGCCTCAACCGTGCATAGCTACTTTTATCTAGAAATTTTAAAAGAAAAAAAAAAAAAAAAAGAACCGGTGACACTGGATTTCAAAAAACTATTGTGTATTAAGGGACTCTGTTTAACAGCTTTGGAAGCCCTAGGCTCGGGCCTCACCTTTCCTGGTAACGCTAAAAAGCTCAACTCAGTTTTAAAGCTCAGTTTATGGGTTTCTTTTTTGAGACTGGAGACTTTGAAATTTTGTATCCCTGGCTGGCCTTGAACTCATGATCCTCCTACTTCTGCCTATTATGTGATGAGGTTATAGGTATGTACTAGTAGTTGAGTTATCATACAGCCAAGGCTGGTTTGAATGGTCCCCTGCCTTTGCTCCTGTGCCGTCAGGCTTTCTTTTTGTAGCACAGAAGAGCGAGCACAGGGCTCTGTGTGTGCTAGACAGGCACCTTACCAACAGACCTAGAAATGAGGGTTTTAATTTTGTTGCTGTTTTGCTTTGTTTTAAGACAGGGTCTCTCTTACAGTCCTGGACTGTCCTGGAACTCATCAAGACCAAGCTGGCCTCAAATTTGCAGAGATCCCAGTGCTTCTGCCTTCTGATTGCTGGGATCAAAAGTGTGCACTACCAGTAACTTTTTTATATGTATATACAATCATGCCTTGTTTTCTGCTCTCCCCCCCCCACTCTCAAGGGTAACCTTTATCCCAGATTGGCCTAAAACTCTTTATGTAGCTGAGAATAAGCTTAAACTCCTGATCCTCTAGCTTCTAGTTCCTGGTGGCTGGGATTACATGCTGGTCCCGCCACAGTTGGTGCACACCCAGGACTGTATGCATGCCAGGCACTCACTCTCCCAGCTGAAGTGGCAGTCACATTGGGATGTGTCCTGCAGTGTCACCTATAGGTCCAACTCTTCAGGACGAGCCAGAGGATCACTCACTAGAGCCCAGAAGTTTGAGACCAGAGTGGGCTACACCGTTAGTACGAGCTGGAGAGATGACTTGTTGCTCTTCCAAAAGAACCAAGTCTGGTTCCCAGCACTGATGTGGCAGTTCACAGCCATTTGTAAAATAACTCCAGTTCCAGGGGATCCATTGCCTCTTCTGATCTCTTTATGCAACAGGCACAGGTGCACAGACATATGTGCAAGCAAAACACCCATACATATAAAATGAAAATAATACACTCTCAAAAGAAGGGGAAAAAAGGACAGTGATAGAAGACACTCTACATCACACATGCACATGCGTGTGTACATATGCACATACATACATGCTCACTCAAAGGGTACTCAGTGTATTTCTACGGCTTCTTGGCTTAGGTGGATAACTCTTGCCTTCCTTCCCTATTGTACTCTATTGACTGAGTTTTCTGTCCTGCCTGGTTCCCACAGTCGTTAAGTCCCAAAGAAATCACACAGAGGTCTACGTTAGCTATAAACTGATTGGCCCATTAGCTCAGGCTTCTTATTAACTTTATAACTTATATTAGACCATTATTCTTGTCTATGCTAGCCACATGGCTCAGTACCTTTTTCAGCAAGGCAGTCACATCTTGCTTCTTCTGTGGTGGGGTCACAACTGCCGAAAGAGCTTCCTTTTTCCCAGAATTCTCCTGTTTTCATTGACCTGCCTCTACTTCCTGTCTGGTTGTCCCACCTATACTTTCTGCCTGGCTATAATCGACAGACTCCAATCGCCCCACACCAGCGCCGCCCCCCCCCCGTGCAAGGCTTTGACGCCAAGGCCTCACACATGTCAAGCACACTGTACTACTTAGCTGTATCCACAGTCTTCCCTTTGTTTTTATGTCTCTCTCTTTCTCAGACCAATTTCCTTCAAGATGCCTTTATTCTCTGGGTGTTTGCTGTAAACTGGTAGCCCACCAGGCAATGGATAGAACCCTCCTACAGCTGTCAATAGGGAGGGAGAAATGGTGGCAAACACAGATGTTCACTTGAACCTGCCAATGAGCAATGTGACAGACCACACCATCTAAGGGTAAGCATTCTGTCTTAGTGTACCTTGGCGACTGTGGTCAGATATCGAAGGACAGATGCTGGGACCCTTCCAGCCCACCACCCACAGCACAATTCCAGGCATCTTGTTTTGCTCCTAGTCTCCCCAGCCACTCAGTCTGTGGCTATGAAGTGGAGTGTGGAGGGACACACGATGCTGCCCGAGTGGGCTGGAATTGACACGGGATAATTGTGGCTTACACATCAGAGATCCTGTTCCTTTCCACTGCCCACTCAGGCATCCGGGTCAAGTGGGCACATCTCTCCTCAGCTCCGGTAGTGGACAGAATCCAGGAAGGGGTGGAGCAGACTGCCCACAAAGGTCACTTGAGAACTCTTGTGAGATTTCTGATATTGAGAACCCTAAAATGTGAAGGACCCAGGAACATGCACATTTCCTGAGGGACAGTTTTCTACAGGGCCCAAGTGGCCCGCCCTGACAGCACGGGAAGACACTGGAATGGGGGGTGCTGCGTGTTTGTGTGTGTGCTGCCGCGGGTTGATGTTGGGTGATTTCATCAGCCAGTGCCAGTGTGGGAATGGCTTAAATGCCTTGTGGATTTCTTGAAAATTACAGTCAGGGAAGGAAAGTGATGTTTTAGGAAACGCCCAAGGCCATCTGGTGGCCAAACATAAAGTTATACTGTCTTATAAACTGTAATGTCCTGTGGAAGGGGTGCTGGAACCTGGATGCCCCACAGCAGTGCTAGCGATGAAGCAGCATGGAGTCCACACTAACCAGGCAGCCGGGATGGAGTTATGGCCCCGGTTGTCTGGCTGCGGACCTGCTCCACTCCCGGCTGCCTCTCCCACTGTGGGCCTCGGGTCCGCTTGGGTGGCAGAGCCCTTCTGCTCGAGCCTCCGTGGCTCCTCTGTCTGTGTTTCCTTTCTCATAACAGAGAAGGCCAAGGTTCTTGGCCTTGACCACTCTGCACTGGAAGAGCTTGCTGGTTCTTGATGACGTACTGCCTGGGTTCAAGTCCTGCCTGCACAGATCATTGGCCGAGTGGTTTCGACAACCTCTTCCCTTCATAAGCTTTGGTTTCCTCCTTTGTTGAGTAGGACAGCAGCATCTGTGCTGCCCAAATCACCTCACACACAGCCCTCCCTGCTGCAGGAACCTGAGACCATTAGCCAGCTAGGGTTATAGGGTACCATTGCCCACACCAGATCCCATGTCTTTCATTTTTTCTGCTGTCTGTTTCCCATCATCATGGTCATGAACTCTACTACTCTCTGGAACCATGAGTCCCAAATTAAATACTTTCTTTTATAAGACGTGGGTTAGTCGTGGTGTCTCTTCACAGAAATAGAACACTAAGACACCAAACCACCACAATGACCTGCATTTATTTATTTATTTTAAAATTTTTTTTATGGTTTATTTAACTTCATTTTATGTTCATTGGTGTGAAGGTGTCAAATCCCCTGCAACTGGATCTTCAGATAGTTGTGAGCTGCCATGTGGGTGCCAGGAATTGAACCCGGGTCCTCTGGAAGAGCAGTCAGTGCTCTTAACCACTGAACCATCTCTCCACCGTTTTATTTTTACTGGGTTTTTTATTTCAGCAGGGTCTCATGTAACTTAGCCTGGTCATGGTTTTACTAGCTGAAGTTGACCTTGAACTCCTGACCTTCTGAACTCCACCTCCCAAGTGCTGGGATTACAAGTGTGTTCCTGGTTTTATGCAGTACTGGGAGATGGCTTCATGCATGTTAGGCAGGCACTCTACCAACTGAACTGCATGTCGTAAATGCTGCTAGAGTCCTAGTTTGGAGTAGAAGCAGCGTACCTATTATTGAGGACAGATCTGCACCCACAGCCATTACCCAGGTCTTAATGACAAAACTGAAGTCTTTTAATAAACATAGAGGTGACCAGCTGGAGGCTGATCACCCCAAGTTTTCTTGTCTCCTTCCTGACAGCTTCGAGAGATTCACCAGCTGTTACAAGCCCTTCCAGCAGTTAGACCCCAAGGTGATGCAGTGGGTCTATGACAAGTTTGTGACTCAGTTACAGACGTCCATCCGGGTGAGTGGCACAGTGGCCAGAAGGGCCTTTTCGCTTAGCTTTCACCCTACATTCAGCTCCCTAAAGATGGCAGTCTGTTTGCTGTCCCTGTCTGCTCAGCTCCAATGCAGTAGTAAATGCCACCTTCTCACCTCGTCCTGTAATATGACTGTGTGTTTATAAGTTGTCTGCCAGCCAAGACCCGGGAGAGCATGGCAAGGGGAAGAGAGCAGGGAGGACCACCCGGGAGCACTGCAGTAGATGTGGGCATCTTGTTTGCTCTGATTTGGTCTGATTGGGGTTATTTGTGTCAGCAGAGAGCTCGTCTTAAGAAATATACCTAACAAGAACCTTCTCAAAAAAGAAAAAAAAAAGTTTTCATTATGTTTCTAGAAAGCCATCCAATCTGTGCTGTTGCTCCAGGATGGTCTTATTAACAACAGGTACCTGGGGTGGAGACAAGAGAGGGGCTGTCTCTAGAGTTTGCTCTGTGTAGCCCTGACTGGCCTGCCTCTGCCTCTGGAGTGCTGGGACCAAAGGCATCTGCTACTACTCCTCATGTAGGCTCTTTTTAAGTGTTTGCTATTTTATATTTTATTGTGTTAATTCTAAAAGCCACACATTGTAAAGAAATTGGACGATTGAGGGGAATGATAAACATTAGCCAGGATCTTCCTAAGTGCTGTTAGCAGCTCAGTATATTTCCACTGAGAGCATGTATGAAGTCATCACAGCTCTGTCCTCCCTTCTGCTCAGGAGGAAATCTCAGAGATAAAAGAGGAAGGGAACCTAGAAGCTGTCCTGAATTCCTTGGATAAGATTGTTGAAGAAGGCAAAGCCAATGGAGAGCCGGCCTGGTGAGAAGGGGTAGAGGGTGCTTCAGCAGGGTGCTGGAAGCAGTGTCCGGAAGAAGACAATTCTCATCCATATCTGACTTCCTAGACTCCTGGCCTCTGAAACAGAACTGTTTGAGGCCTTCCTGGGACCCCTGGGATCTTATAGGAGTAAGTAGAATTGGCTCAGGGAGGACGCCAGGTAGTGAGACTCGGCTCCATAGATGTTTTAGGTGGGCAGGTGCATGGCATTGATTAATTTGTTTGTGCAACACTTAGGAAGCATGCTCAGTGTGATTGCAGAGGCCAGAGATTCAGGAGTGAGCAAACTGCCCTCTGCAGCTGGCATTGCCTTGGACAGCATGGCTGTCTGTCTGCCGTGTGCTGGAGAAAGAAGTGGTGACTGGGGTGAGGGGTGGCCTTGGACAGCATGGCTGTCTGTCTGCTGTGTGCTAGAGAAAGAAGTGGTGACTGGGGTGAGGGGTGGCCTGGGCTCAGGAACCTTCCACTTCCTGCCCTTACAAGTCCAGGCTACAGTTGGCATATACCTCTTTATTATTCTATAGTATTAGGACTGAATGTGGGGCCGTGGGCAAGCTAGGCAGTTCTGCTGCTGAGTTATATAGCCTTAGCCCTCTCTCTACATTTTATTTTGATCCAGGGTCTCACTGAGTTCCCACAGCTGGGGCTGTAGATGGCTCGGTAATCAAGAATATGCTGCTATTCAAAAGGACCAGGGTTTGGGTCCCAGCACCCACGTAGCTGCTCATAACCATCCTTAACTCCAATTCTAGGAGCTCTAGTGCCCTCATCTGGCCCCACCAGCACTCATGTGGCACACACACATACGTGCAGGCAAAACACCATACATGTAAAACAAGTTATTTGAATTTCCTTCAGCTGCCCTTGAACTTCCCAGTTGAGGTTGGCCGTGATCTTGTCACTGTTGTTCAGACTGATCTGTCTTTGTATGTGATGTTTGCCTGCGTTTGTCTCTGCATTGCTCTCATGGCCAGGCTGTCAGAAGAGGGTGGCAGATCTGAAGCCTCTGAGCACTCTTGACCTCTGACCCTTTCTCCAGCCAGAGCCTGTAAAATGTTTGTTGGTTTCTTTGTTTTGAGACACGACCTGAATAGCCCTGGCTAGCCTAGAATTTATTGTGTAGACTATAAATCATAAAGATCTGCCTAGAATCAAAGTGTGCACCACCATGACTGACCTGCAGGCCGTGAACCTTGGCCCTCCTGCCTTAGCCTCTGAGGTACTCTGGATTACTATGGACCACCAGGTGCAGTTTGGATATCTTTTTTTGTACTTGTTCTTTTAAAAATTAATGATTCTGCCAGGCGGTGGTGGTGCATGCCTTTAATCCCAGCTCTCAGAAGGCAAAGACAAGCAGATCTCTGTGAGTTTGAGGCCAGCCTGGTCTACAAGAGCTAGTTCCAGGACAGGAACCAAGCTACAGAGAAACCCTGTCTTGAAAAGCAAACAAGCAAACAAACAAACAAAATTAATGATTCTGGCATGGCTCAGGATGGAGAAGCAAGTGGGGAAGGGAGGCTGGGGATCAGCTGGGACCTGGCCTGGGACTAGAATGTCTGTGGCCCTTCTTCCTGTGATAGGCTATCCCTCAGCCCAGAGAGCCCCCAAGGAGCCAGCACAGCGGCTCCAGGGTCAGGTTCTCTGCTAGGAACACCTCTCACATTTTAGAATTACACTTGTGTATTCTTTGGGGTTTATGCGCAGGCCATGTGTAGGGTCAGAAGACAGCTGAAGTCTTGTGACTGAAAAGGAATTTATAGGAGAACCTACAGTAGTGTTTGCGCCTTGAGTGATCCTGCTCCCTGAGACATCTCCCTTACTCATCTGTATGTGGTCGCTCTCACAGGGCCTCCGAGAGGCTGGGCCCTCTGAGAAGCTACCCAGTCTGGGAAAGATCACCCTGCCTTCATCCCGATCTCCCTCACTCATAGTCTGTTGGGGTAATGTACCGGCCAGGACACATGGTCATGAGGACAGAGGCAAGGTCTGGGGAGCCACTGTGAGTTCTAGGGTGCTGGAGACGGGTGAGTGTGTGGAAGAGCAGGCTGTGTGTGAGTGAGGCGGCCTGGAGGTGTGCCTGTGGACAGGCAGGTTGAGGGGCAAGAAGCCAGAGCTTCCTTCAGGAGTAGGTTTGGGAGGTAAAAGGGATCCCAGAAGAATCTTAGCCTAGCCCAGGACTTGAAGTTACAGGCTGGGTTTAAAGATAGAAATATCCCTTCCTGTCCCCTGGGAACCATGTGCCCCTCTCCCCCAGGCGACCCAGTGGAACCCCAGAGAAGGACCTGTGCAGTGTTATGGCACCCTACTTCCTGCAGCAACGGGATGCCCTGTGCCACCGAGTGCAGAAGCAGAAGGCCAAGAATCAGGACCTGGCTGATGCTGTCCTGGCTGGGCGCAGGCAGCTGGAGGGGCTGCAGCAGCAGATCCAGGCCCTCCAGCAGACATGGCAGGCAAGTGTTTGGCTCAGCCTATTTTCTCTTGTCTCAGGCCCCCTGGCTTGGCTTCCTCTCTCCCAGCCTAAGGGATCCCATGGGAGCAGTGCGGTTGTGCAGCACCCTTGCCCGGACCTGCGAGGCTGACTCCTCAGTTCCTGTGCTGAGGTCCAGTGCAGCACGTGTTCCTCTACAGCTGCTACATGAATGGAAGCAGAGAGGGCAAGAGCCTGGGCGCAGCTACTGCTGCTGTAGACACGGCCAGTGTCCTTAAAGAGCCTGGGCGCAGCTACTGCTGCTGTAGACACGACCAGTGTCC
>NC_022022.1:301153-327173 GCF_000317375.1 Microtus ochrogaster
CGCAGCTACTGCTGCTGTAGACACGACCAGTGTCCTTAAAGAGCCTGGGCGCAGCTACTGCTGCTGTAGACACGGCCAGTGTCCTTAAAGAGCCTCTGTGTCAGAAGGACCCCAGAGGCTGATGACATGGGTGTGAGTTCTAGCACTCACATGGTGGCTCACACCCCCACTCCCAAGGATCTGTCTGCTCTTCTGGACTCTGTGCACATTGGAAACATAAACTTAAAAAGACTGCAGAGCCTCTGGTGGTTGGGAACATGTGCCAGCAAGTGTGCATCCCTGAGAGAAAGCCAGTTTCTGAATTGGTCCCAAAGGACTTGTGAGCTCATGGAGCCGGGTGATGCAGGTGGCAGGTGTGACTGGAGCAGTGAGATCGCGTCTTACTGCTCCAGGTGCGCCTGAGTGGGCCTCTCCATCTGCCACATAGATGCCCGGTGTGCCTAGTACAGCAGATAGCCACTTTCTAAGGTAGATTGTCCAGCTTCCAAAGCTCATGGCTCCCAGGTTTCTTCTGGTTCCCTCTTTTGCAGCCTGCCAGCCTCAGACAGGTGGAAGGCTGTTATAAGGAGGGCCTCTTCTTTGTCCCAGCTACCCAGCTAGCCTAGCTCCAAAGTAACCACACAGAAACTGTATTAATTAAATCACTGCTTGGCCCATTAGCTCTAGTTTCTTATTGATTAATTCTTACATATTAGGTTAACCCATTTCTATTGATCTGTGTATCACCACGAGTTCGTGGCCTTTCAGCAAAGTCTACCTCTGGCATCTCTCCGACTCTGCCCTTTCTCCCAGCATTCAGTTCTGTCTTCCCTGCCTACCTAAATTCTGACCTATCAACAGGCCCAAAGCAGTTTCTTTTTTTCTTTTTTCTTTTTCTTTTTTCTTTTTCTTTTTTTTTTTTTTTTGGTTTTTCGAGACAGGGTTTCTCCGTAGCTTTGGAGCCTGTCCTGGAACTCCCTTTGTAGACCAGGCTGGTCTCAAACTCACAGAGATCCACCTGCCTCTGCCTCCCGAGTGCTGGGATTAAAGGCGTGCGCCACCACCACCCGGCTTAGCAGTTTCTTTATTAACCAATGAAAGCAACAAAAAGACAGCAGGACCTCCTACACGAGAAGGCCTGTCCCCATCCCCTCCAGTCTCCCAGTGCTTGGTCCTTAGGTACTTAAAGCCATCTTGGTGGATCCTCAGCCTCTCCATCCCCAGGAGACTGCCTAGTGCTCCCATCTCCCTGGATAACAAGTTGTCCAAATCATGGTTCCTGAACCTGTCAGCTCTTCTCCTATAGCCACAACGCCAGCCCAGCTCCCATCCTGGCCTTGTCTGAAGTGCAGCAGCTGGGTCAGATGTTCAGTGCTGACCCTGGGCGGGAGCTTCAAAGCCTCTTTCACTGCCTCACTGCTCAGTGACTGTGCGTTGTCCAGCAGGCCCTGGGTTCTGCTTTTAGCACTAGAGGGAAGGCAAAGGAGCTGGAGCTACTTGGGAGTCCTTTATTTACTATATATACAGTGTTCCGTCTGCGTGTACGCCTGCAGGCTAGAAGAGGGCACCAGATCTCATTACAGATGGTTGTGAGCCACCATGTGGGTGCTGGGAATTGAACTCAGGACCTCTGGAAGAGCAATCAGTGCTCTTAACTGCTGAGACATCTCTCCAGCCCCGGGAGTCCTTGTTGAACATGGATTCTGCTCTTGAGAGGTCCTGCAGAAGTGGCTAGGGCATCCAGATGGCCATAAATACTTAGTGGTAGGGACTTCCCACTTGTCTTAGTTGATTTGCCACAGACCCATCCACATTGTTGTAGGGGACCTGGGCTGGGAAGGGGCCTGGCACATGGGGTCTGTTTTCCTCATACCCCATACATTGTTCTCTTCTTTGGTTTCAGGCTCTTCACAGAGAGCAGAGGGAACTGCTGTCAGTGCTGAGGGCACCTGAGTGAAGAGCCACCAGACACCAGCGCAGAGGGCAGTCATGGTCCTATGGAGTCCGTCCCCACACACTACCTTCAGATTCCTGCCGCCATCTTCTGCCTGGAAGACTGGCACTCCCACACTGCATCAGACACCAGGCTTTGTCTCCTGGAGTCGTAGCTAGCCTTGGCCCCATGCCCTCCTTCTGGTTCTCCAGCCCTTCCTGGACTGGACTCGGGATAGTGTTTTCAGTCTGCACTGATTGCTGCCTTTCTGAACAGCCTAAGGGCCCTTGCCATGTTCTCGCCACATCTGTAAATAAACTTCCTCTATCACACTGTAATCTGTGAGGATGTGTCTTTGCCAGGCGCCTGGGGTCAGGACCACTTCTGGACTCCTAGGCTCTGTCTGTAGTCAAGACATCAGTCTGAGGGCTCTGGAAGCCTACAGGCTAAGGAGTTGGTTGTTTTGTAGCAGGACCCAGGACCATGAGGTTCCCTGAGGTCAGGACGAGCTGCTGTGTGCCGCTCTCTGGGGCACAGAGTGGGGTGAGGTCCCAGCATAACTAAGCACTTTACCTGTTTCTCCCACCCCATTCTTCTCTAGGGTGGGGCAGATATTCTTTTCTCCTTAACCCAAGGGCTGCTCGTGTAGAGGACAGAAGACACCGAAGTGATCCTGTGCTGTCACCTGTCACCATTGTGAATTCAGGTTGATGGCCAGGTGACTGCAGACAGTGAAAACGGGTCAGGGGTGGGAGTAGCAGGTCTGTAATCCCAGCACTCTGGAGGCAGAGGCAGGAAGGGCTGAGTTTGAAGCCAGCCTGGGCTACATCCTGAGACCATCTCAAAAGAACAAAAAGGTCAGACAGGTCACCTTCTCATTCCCCACCCCACCCTGGCTGAGACAGTGGTGGCTCTCAGGTGGGAGACAGGGCCAGGGTAGGATGCTCTGTCCCTGTGAAGACGGGAATAGGCCCTATCTGAGGTTGACACTGACAGAATGGAAACCGCGGGCTCAGAACCCAGACGTGTGTTCCGTACACGTACATCTTGCAGGTCTTCCCACCAGGGTCCACCTTCCTGGTCTGTGTTGCTCCGTCACTGTGCCAGAACTGAAGAGGCCATACTCACCTTTGTCAGCCGAGGTCTGTGAACTTTTTTTCTCCTGGTCCCATTCGACCTGTCTTAGTTAGGGTACTAATTACTGTGATAAAACACAACGACCAAAGCAGCTTGAGGAAGAAAGCTTCACTGGCTTACACTTGAGTATCAGTGTCCATCGAAGGAAGTCGGGGCAGGAAGCTGGAGTCAGGAGCTGAAGCAGAGGTCATGGAGAGTGCTGCTTACTGCCTTGCTCCCCATGGCTTGCTCAGCCCACTTTCTTCTAGAACCCAGGACCACCAGCCCAAGATGGTACTATCTATCTACCCTGGGCTTGGCTGCCCCCTTCGATCACGAATTTAGAAAATGCCCTACAGCCAGATTCATGGAGGCCTTGTGTCAACTGAAGCTTCCTTTCAAGTTGACAGAAAACTAAGGACACACCACCCACCCTTTCCCCACTTGAACTGAGCTTTCTGCGCTGGGCAAATGAGGACATTGCTGGCCGCTCCTTTCCTGGGGTTTGGCTCCTGCCCACGTGGCAGGCACTGAAAATCACAGGCTATGGGACCTGGAGCCCAGTTCATCCCAAACCTATTTTAGACCTTTGCACCATCTCTAGGGTACTCATAGGGCCCAGCCAGTGCTCTAGCTAAGGCTGAAGGAGATAGAGAGACTAGGAGAGGAGGGGCAGCCCCAGGCGGAGTCAGTCTGGCAGCCTCTGATTGTGGCCCACACTCTACAACCAGGGCCTTGCCCAAGGCAGCTGCAATCACCAACCACAGCATCCCTTGGATTTGACATGTTGAGCCAGGGCACATGACCCCCCAATTAGTCCTGGCAGCATCCCCTGCCCCGCCTGCTCACACTGGGGGCACAGGCAGTGGATATAAGTGGTACTGGAGGCTGAAGGGCACAGAGCAGACAAGTTCCACACAGCATCCTAGTGCAGAACTGGCAGGCACCATGAGGACCCTCTCTCTGCTCACTCTGCTGGCCCTGGCTGCATTCTGCCTCTCTGGTCCAGCAGGTGCGTTTCCTTCTTGTTCATTTCTAGGGGTAACCGTACTCCTGAAGGGTGTCAGGAAGCAGAGCTAACTGCTTACTCTTTTCTTTACAGATGCAAAGCCCAGGGGCTCAGAGTCTGACAAAGGTACTGGTAGGAAGCCTGGAGGCTCAGCCCTGCCCCTCACCCTGTCTCCAGCTCCCCCTTCCCCTGCCTGGCTGTCCCCACCTTTCCCCCCTGACCATCTCCCTCTGCTGCACAGCCTTTGTGTCCAAGCAGGAGGGCAGTAAGGTAGTGAACAGACTCCGGCGCTACGTGGGCCATGGACTTGGGTGAGTGGGAAGGAGGTGCTGTTTGGCTTCCACATTGGTAAGGAGAGGTTGGGGGGTCCCCCATGAGCTGCCAAGGGCTGTACAGTGCAAGTCGATTCCTCGTGTGCGGCGGGAAGAGGGTGTGTGTGCCACATGTTGGTTGATGCTTCCATTTGGTGTTTCTCAGAGCCCCAGCCCCCTACCCAGATCCCTTGGAGCCCAAGAGGGAGGTGTGTGAGCTCAACCCCAATTGCGATGAACTAGCAGACCACATTGGCTTCCAGGATGCTTACAGCCGCTTCTACGGTACCACTGTTTAGGGCGGTCTCAACTCCGGCTACTCCAGGATCCGGCCCTCCCGGTGTCCTCTCTGCCCTGCAAGTGCGGGTGGGTGGCACAGCTGCTCCAATAAAGTCCAGATGAGAAACTGGGTCCCGTCTGTCCATTGTAGGGGTTCAGGGGGTGGTGATGGGGGTGGCGGAAGCGCTCACACTCAGTCAGAAAGCTACAGTCCAGTTTATTGTACTGCTTTGTTGTGGATGGCACTGGAGGTGGCTTTCTAAAGTCCAGCAGCCCCCCTCCCCACAGTGACCCCCACCACATCCGCTATGTCACTGGGTACACATCCGAACATACGAATCAGCAAAGGCCTGGTCACAATGACAAGCAGAACAGGCAGCTCCTGTGTGGACACACAGTTGCTGACAAGGGGCCCAGTCTGGCCCTGGGGCAGGGCAGGTATGTGGTGCAGACGCCTCACAAGCACCCAGGATGACCTGAACTGAGCAGATCACGTGAGAGGCCCCACACCTCCAGCTCTGCCCCAGCCTAGGTACTTGTCCCCACTTGCTGCCCTTCGCTGCCTGCTGCTGCTTCTCAGGCCCCGTCAGGGCTCCTCCGCCTCCCTCCATGCCACTACCAGAGATGGGCTCACTGCCGTTTAGCCTGGACCTCCTCTTCTAGTGGGCCACCCTGCAGCAGGGGGCAGCTTCCAGGGCTGCGCAGTAGATAGGCTGTGAAAGCAGCGATGATGAGCAGGTTCCCGATCACTGCCAGGCTCAATGTGGCCATGGTGGCCTCCAGGCCAAGGGTGGGTTCTTGCATGGTCAGCCAGGCTTTACGGGATCCCATATCAACCAGCACTGCCTCCAGCTGGAAGTGGGTGCCCAGCACTGCACAGATGTGGAACAGCTGGTGGCTATGGCCTGAAGGGAGGGGTTAACTGGTTAGGCACAGAAGCCTCACAGTTTTGAACAGACTGACCTGTAACCTGGGGCAGTCACCTGCCCACTGGGCCTGGGAAGGAGAAAACCAGATCCCTGAAGGTTCTGGAAGAGCGATTGGACTGAGCTGCATAAAGCCCTAAATTCTGTGATTACTGAGGGCTGGGTGGGGCGCAGTGGAGGGGGGACTGGGACATCCCTCTTGGCTAGGATACCCCATGTTCCAGTCTCCCTGCTCTGCCAGGCCAGCCTGAGCCAGGCTTGTGCTCACCAATATAGTCGAAGCGCCCAGGTGCCAGGCGCTCTGGCAGACGGGCTGCAAAAAGGAAGCCTGTGAGCAGAGCGCAGAAGAGGTGGTAGACATGGCTGGAGCTCAGTGCCTCCTGCCCGCAGCTGTGGGTCCTGCCCCAGCACAGCTGCAGCTGGTAAGAGAAAAGAGAGGCGCTGGGTGCTGGGCACCAGGGTCCTGTGCCGGAGAGGACAGAGAGCTGAGGAGAGACTGATGGAGAGCCCTGGTGCTTACCCTGTAGAACAGCGGGAGGTTGTCAAACAAGAAGGGGTAGGCAAAGGCCGAGGTGCGCAGAACCTTGCTGAGCCTCGGGCTTTCTAGCTCTGGGAACCTGACAAGCAAGAAAAGCAGGTTGATCTCCATCCCTGGGATGAGTGCAGATCAAGAAGTTATTTTGGGTCAGAAGGGGGTGAAGGGCCTCAGTGGCTAAAAGAACATCAGGAAGCATGTGTTGAGGCATGCCTGTAACCCAGCATTGGAAGGTAGAGGCGGGAGGTCAGCCTTATAGTTCAAGACCCTGTCTCAGGGTGGTGGTGGTGCCCGCCTTTATTCCCAGCACTTGGGAAGCAGAGACGGGGATATCACTGTTTTTGAGGCCAGCCTGGTCTACTGAGTGAGTTTCGGGTGGGTGAGTGGGGACCCTGTCTCAAACAAACAAAAGGAAGTGAGGAAAAAGAATAAATAAAAGGAAAGGAAGGGAGAGAGGGGAAGGAAATAGGGCTGGTGAGATAACTCAGCAGGTATGGTAAACACAAATATATGTAGTAAAAAATAAAAGAGAAAGCCCTCAGGACACAGGATCCTCGCCCCGCGTCTGTTAAGTGGCCACAAAGAATAAAGACATCTGCCTTTCCAGGATAGCACACTGGCCAACAGTAAGGCCTCCTACTAGGTTGGGTACTGGGGTGGCTCAGAAGCAGTGCAGCAACCCACCGCGAGTAGCAGGAGAGGCCGGTGCACAGGAAGGAATTGAGCGCAGCGGCAGGCACGAAGAACTGGTGCAGGCGACCGTGCAGCCAGGAGGCCGGCATGGAGTAGGCGGCATAGGGGAAGGCACAGCCTGCGGCAAGGTGCAAGTTGAGGCCTGCGGGCTCATCCTCTGCGCCCCACCATCACCCACTGCCCTCAGCTCACCCACGCTGTAGAGGCTGAGCGCCCCGTAGTCCAGGAAGTAGCAGATGTGGCGCACACGGGGCGACATGGAGCTAAAGGTGTGCGCGCAGCAGGATGCGAAGGGGTAGAGGCAGGCGGGCAGTAGGAAGACCAGCAACGGCAGGTGGTACGGCTCCGCGGGGAAGCCCGAGCTACCCAACGCCAGGAGGCGCCACAGGAAGTACCTGTGCCGGGCACCTGCTCAGGCGCTGGGACCAGAGTGCCTGACCAGTCCCTGCCTGCCTGGCACCCTCTCTGAACCTAAGGCAGAACCTTTGCTCACCAGGTGGGTAGGAAGTGAGTCCAGATGTTGACTGTCTCATTGGTCATCTGGAAGGAGCTGAGGACACAGTCTAAGGCTGAGCTTGTGGGGCGTCGGTAGCCAGACATGATGTTGTCTTCCCAGAACACCTGGAGGTGGTGGAGGAAGAGAGCAGAGGGGTCATGGTATGCAGGCCTATCCCCTGCATGAAAAGTGTCTGGTAGCCTGGCCTTTAATCCCAGCACTACTGAGGCAGAGGCAGGCGTTCCATGAGTTCGAGGCCAGCCTGGTCTACAGAGTGAGTTCCAGGACAGTCGGGCTTCAGAGAGAAACCCTGTCTCGAAAAATAAAGTGTCTGGAAACAGGATCTCAGTTGTCCCAAGCCAAACTCAGTCCAACCCCTTTCTTACCAGTCTTCCAAACTCACAGACCCATACTGAGATTAGGTAGGATTGGGGAATACACACATAGGGTGTTCTGCAGTAAGGGACTCTAGATGGAGGGATATTTGGGGAGGGGTCGCAGGTTCTATACTGCAATAGAGAGATGAGAAAGTTAGCTTGCAGGAGGAGCTTCCCTACTAGCTAACAAGAGGGAAGTCTTTGTCCCAGTGAGCCCTCTGGGGAGAGGCTAAGTTGGTGATGGGTTGGGGCCCCTCACCCGAGGGACCTGGTGGACTTGAAGAAGTTGAGGCAGCTTGAGACTGAGCATAGTGGCCAGGTATCTCCACGTTGTCCTGGAGATAGAACAGGGGTGGGTTAGGGATTAGCACCCAGCTACAGGTTTCTACAACCAGATTCAGGGTAGAGTCAACCACTGAGTCCAGGATGGGCTCCTACACGGGTAGCAGCCGGTGCTTTCTGGACCTAGCTTGGGGCATTCAGTCCTGCCGCCGTGAAGGTCCTCAGCCTCTGCCGGCCGGTGTGCTGTAAAGGGCCCCCAGCAGCAAGGCTGCCTCCTGTTAGAACCCCGTTTGGTCCTCAACCAGACTTCAAGGAGTCTCCCCCCTACCCGACGCCTCAAAGACGGAGATAAAAAGGACAAGGAATTAGGGGGTGCGCTCCTCTTTTCGAAGGAGACCACCTGTGTCCTTGAGAGTACTTGGGACCCCTGCCCCTCCTGGGTCCCGTGCCCCTCAGCCCAGACCTGCGCGCCGCGTCCGGGTGGCCTCGGCTCCGCCTGCCCCGCCCTCCCTTCAGCCGCCTCGCCAAGCACATTCCTTGGCACCGGCGGGGGCAGGGCTAACGGAGTAGGCTGGGCCGCTGACTTAGACCCTTCCTCCTGCCCCAGGCTAAAACTTCCCAGCGAAATCCACCCTCTTTTCCTGCCGCCAGCTTGGCCCGTCCGGGGAGTATTGCAGGACTCTTGAGGACTTACAGTGTTAGTCAGTCAGTCTGTCTGTCTGTCCTGTGAGCTTGGTGCTAAGGACCTTGCCTAGTTTGACAGCACAAACCTTGTCCCCAGGCCCTTCATCCCAAGTGAAGAGGCGGTGTAGGAGAGGTGCCTATCCTGACTGCTGCCCTCTCCCTGGGAAACGATTCTGGGAGAGGTCCATCTGCCGTCGCAATAGGGTCTGGAGATCTCCGCAGCAGAGAGGAATGCGAGGCTGGGCCGATACTTCATCTCCCAGAGACTGACCTGGCTACCAGCTAGTATCCTGGAGTGGCTGGGGATGTGGGCCATGCCTGGCAGGATGAGGAGACAAAGGGAAGCTGGGAACAATCTTAGCCTTGTCTATTAGTTTTGGAGTAGCAAAGAGGTGGCCCAGTCCATTAGCAGGCAGCTCGCTTGGGCTCCTACACACCACCAGCCCTCAGCGTGAGTCTGGGCCCACTTGACTGCTGTCTTGACCAGGACACCTGGTCCAAGTCCCCTAGGATCTGAGATTGCCAGGCAGGAGGCTCCAATGCCAACTTCAGCTGCATCTCAGAAGCCGTTCTTGCTTTGCCCTTGGCGAATGTTGGGACACCTGTGAAGGGCATTGTCAATCTATCTGATTTACCCTGACACAATGAGTTGCCAATTCAGTAGGGTGGGTATAAAGAACCTTAGCTTCAAACTCATTCCTTATTCCTCCTGCAGGACAGCACCCAGCTGGGAACACCCAGGCTGCAGATTCATCAATGTTCTGTAAACCAGGACTGGTGATGCTTCCTGTGCTCCCAGAGATGAAAGAAACCACCAAAAGTCCAAGGCCGGGTTGGTTACACAGCAATTTGAAACTCTCTAAATCCCACGTGCTGGGGATACAGTTGGCAGTGATGTGGAAGAGACACAAGGTGATAGAATTGATGTTATGACTCAGTAATAGATTCACCTAGGAGACATTAAGTAACATGAGCGGAACTTAGCTACAGGAGCACTGGGAAGTACTGGGCGAGTGGGTGCTGGGATGTAAATGTTCGCTGATTCTCATGACAAAGGAGACAGTGACTAATGGGTCAACCAAAGGCAAACCTCTTACAAGGAAGCCTAGGGCGATGTAGGGTCACAAGCATCAAGTCCAGGTCGGCCATTAAGTCTTCTTTGCTGTGCCACGCCTTTAATCCCAGCACTCGGGAGGCAGAGGCAGGCGGATCTCTGTGAGTTGGAGGCCAGCCTGGTCTACAGAGCTAGTTCCAGGACAGGCTCCAAAGCCACAGAGAAACCCTGTCTCGAAAAATCAAAAAAAAAAAAAAAAAAAAAAAGTCTTCTTTGCTGTTATGGGGGGTGGAGGGGATGATACAAAACTCTGCCAAGTAGGCAAGACCCTGGGTAATAACTATTCAGAACAGAACACTGGCCAGACATAGTGGTGCATGCCTTCATAATATTTGGGAGGCAGAGGCAGGCAAGGATCTCTGAGTTGGAAACCAGCCTGGTGGCCTATAGAGAGTTGCAGAAAAGCCAGGGATACACAGAGAAACCCTGTCTCGAAAAACCAAACCGCTTGTTTACTTAAAAACCTGTGGTAAGGGCTGGAGAGATGGCTCAGAGGTTAAGAGTACCGACTGCTCTTCCAGAGGTCCTGAGTTCAATTCCCAGCAACCACATGGTGGCTCACAACCATCTGTAACAAGATCTGGTGCCCTCTTCTGGCGTGTGGGCATACATGGAGGCTGAACACTGTGTACATAATAAATAAATAAATCTTAAAAAAAAAAAAAAACCTGTGGTAAGAGCCGGGAGGTGGTGGCACACGCCTTTAATCCCAGCACTCGGGAGGCAGTGGCAGGCGGATCTCTGTGAGTTCAAGACCAGCCTGGTCTACAAGAGCTAGTTCCAGGACAGGCTCCAAAACCACAGAGAAACCTTGTCTTGAAAAACAAAAAAGAAAAAAAAAAAAACCTGTGGTAATACACACTGCTTTTGCTGTGTGATCCACCTGCTTAAACCATTAGATGTGCAGTCTTCTAAGTCAACCTGGGGTCGGGAACCGAAAGAAACTTAAGGATGGCAGTATTTATAGCATGTATAAGTGCAAAGTTTACATGTTAGTAAAATCTGTTCAAGGTCAATTTTGTGTGTGTTTTGCCTGGTGCCTTTGTAAGTCTGAAGTGGAAGATGACATCAGATCCCCCTAGAACTGGGGTTGTGGATGGCTGTGAGCCAACATGTGGGTGCTAGGACTTGAACTCGGGTCCTCTACAAGAAACAAGTGCTCCTAGCCACTGAGTCATCTCTCTGGCCTTGGCACTTAAGGGCTCGCCTCAGAGTGTGCAGTGACTTCCCACTGAAAGGCGTATCAGTCTCTGACAGTAGAGCACTTCCGAAAACATCAGGTTCCCCTTACCCCCAGGACAGAAGGCACGGCAGACAGAGTGGGCTTGGGGGCGGGGTCTTTATTAAGTGATGCTTGAGTCTCAAGTCTCTGCCAGAATTGGGATAATCCCAACTGTTCCCTGGTTTTCCCAAACCCTCTGTCTTAGCGGAAGGCAAGAAGCCAGCTCCTCTAAGCACAGCCAAAGCAGCTAGGCCAGTTGGGGTAAGGAGGGGAAAGCAGAAAAGAACCCAGCCCCAGCTATGCTCTGCTTTCAGGCTGAGGTGTAGAACTGGGGTAGCCATGGCCAGAGCTCTTTGCTCACAGGGTGCCATTCTGACCCTGAGCAATTCATGATCTCTGCTTCTGTGTCACTTGGCGTTCCAGAAGCCAGCCCCTGCTTAGCCAGGGCTGTCATCCTGGGGATGGGCGTAAGGAGGGTAGTTCAGGGCAGAGGGCCCCAAGTAAACCGCGTTCAGGGATCTTCTCTGCCACCCTTCCTCCAGCCCTCCCTGGATGGTGAGGGGGGTGGCCTTGGCCCTCACTCCCTCATTGGCACCCCTTATCCAGCACAGCAGCCAAGAGCACAAAGCACAGTGACTGTGGAACTGGTGGGGAAGGGATGGCTGCTGGCAGAAAGCCAGTAACCCCACACCCTAAGGGCCTGGAAGCTGGAGGTGGCAGAAAGGAAGTGGGGCCTCAGAGTGTGCAGCCCCTGCTCTATGGTGTAGGCCATTTCAGGCCCTGCTTCCCTAAGAGCCACCTCAGCTGGCTCCAGAGCTGCCCTGTCCCCATGGAAGACGAGGGGGGAGGGTCCTTGAGGATAGGCAGGGTCTGCAGAGAACCACGCAGACACTTAGCATCTCCCAACTCTTCCCTGAGAGCCAGGGGCCCAAACTCCGAGCCCCACCCACCCTGTATCTTGGGTGAGGACAGGGCCCTTCTGGTGTCCTTTCCTCTCAGAAGTCCAGGAACTGCTCCAATGAAGTGCAGACACCCATGCCTGCCCCTGCCCCGCCCCGCCCCGCCCCGGGACAGCAGGGGTAAGGTGGAAGGCTGGAGAGGGCCCACAAGCCACTCCTACTCCAAGCACTTCCGCACTATCCTGATTTCGCCTTAGCAACAGGGCCCCATCCTCCCAGCTGGCTCCTGGGCCCTCCCTGCAGCCTCAGTGAAGCTGGACTTCCTGTTTGCGTGTGGTGGGTGACTGCAGGTGGTGGTCCTGGTTGCCAGAGAGCGCAGGAGAAATCTGGAGTCAGCCCCACTGCAGGGCTTGGGGCCCAATCTCAACCAATCTCCTTCCACTGCCTGTAGAAGTCCACAACATTCTTGACATCCACACTGGCATGGGCGGCAGCTTGCAGGGCGGCCTGCGGAATGATGGAGGAGGGAAGATGAGGGAAAGGGCAGCTTGTCTGGGGCATCTCAAGACGACTCTTCTCGAACCCGGGACTCACCTGCATGGGCCCAGAGAGCACACTGGGGTTGTCCAAATGAAGGCCTGTGATGATGGTCACCATGCCACTCGGGTCCTCCTCCCCTGCCCCTTGGGCCAGAGTTAGCTGTCTGCAGCTGTCCAGGATCTTATAGAGAGTCCTGAGAGTGTGGGAGTAAAGGGAACAAGACCACGCATGACCATAATCTGAACATAAAAATCTCCTGGGGACAAGAGAAAACAGGCAGCTGGTGGCAATGGATCCTAGAAGCTGGCCCTAGAGTATGTGCCAGGAGATGTTGAGCCCAGGCATCTCTGGGTAGGGGAGTTCACAGAGGGGCTAGCAGAGTCAGCTCTGACAGGCTCTGGAGAGCGGGCTGACACTTTACCAGGCATCCGCATCCTGCCGCTTCAGTTTATGCCGTTCAAAGCTCTTTCCCATCTCCTTCTGGCAGCGAATGTATCTGCAAAGGAGACCACAAAGGTGGGGACACGGTTTACACAAAGTAGGCCATTGTGGCTGGGGAGGCGTGTCAGCTCAGGGAGACAGGATAGCTATGTCCCTCCCATCAGGCTGTTTAGAGCCATTTTCAGGTGGCTTCTTGGATGCCAGGCTGGCTTTCTCTACTGATAGCATCGGGTTTCTGTTTTTTTTTCCCAGGGGAGGAGCTGAGAAGGCAACAGAAGCCGATGCTTTCAAGCCAGAGCTTCTGGGGGTGACCTCCAAACAAGCAGGCCTTGTTCACTTCCTGGCCAGGCAGGACAGAGAGGCAGGGCAGAGGAGGAACTCTCTGTTCTCGTTTCCTCAGTCCCAAAGGCTAGAAGGGTGGGGCCTGGGCTGGGCTCCAGCTTCTCCCTGGGTGGCTTCGACAGCCCCCTTAGTGGGCAAATAGGAGGCCTGCTCCCTAAGTCTCCAACTGAAGCTTGATAGCTCCTTCAAAGGAGCCAGAGCCTGCCTCAGAGACACAGGGCAGTGTTTCTGACTCCCCAGGGCTCTCAGCTCTTCGAATCTCCTTGTCTTGAGAGCTGAGACCTCTCCCAAAGGGGCACATGAATCGTGAACAAGGTCCCTGTCACTTGCAGGGAGCAAAGAGCTCCCAAGCACGTCTAGATAACGGACCCAGGCTACCCAAATGTCCTAGCCAGACCTGCGCTCTCTCTCACCTGTTTCCTTTTTTAAACTCTGCCTCCAGGTACCGGATCCCATCCCGGGCCCCTGGCTGTTCCTTTTTCAGCAAATCCAGGCCATCGATCACTAGCAGGCGGAGTGGGCGGAGGTAAGAAAAAGACAGTAAGTTCAGGCTGCAGACTACACTGCAGGAAATGTCTACAGGATATGGGAGATGTATGTAGGATTGTGATGCCCACAAGATTTTGGAAGCTCTTTGAAAACGTGACCAGCCAGCAGTGAGCTAACAACTCCCCCAGCGCTTCCACTGCAGTTTCTCATTACTTGCCCGTATCTTTGCAGCAATGTTTAGCACAGATGCCTATGCTGAGGCTGCAGTTCACAACCAAGACCACATATACACTGGTCCCAAAGAACACACCATCTACACCCAGCCTCCCAGATAAACTTACCTGTTCTTGGAATGATGATGATAAAGCGGCCACTAGTGGCCAGCTGGCGGATGAGAGGGAGGTGGTAGCAGAGGGCCTGGGTGTCAGGGATGAGGTAGGGAGACATGGCTGACTGGGCCTTGGGCTGCTGCAGGCTCCCTTCCAGCTGGGAGACCTCGAGCTGGTAAGAAAAGGCTGAGTGGTTGAGGCTGCAGAGAGCTTAGTGGGTGACAAAGCTTGGAGTAAAGGGACAAAGCAGAAGGAAAGCTGAGCATCATGGGGAATATTCTGGAGGCCAAGAAAGAGCTCTCAGAGTAGCTGTCCAGAGCCATAGCAGGGGAATATCTGAAAATGGACTAAGCGAAGCCAGACCAAGAAGAGAAGGATGTGACCACTGCCCACCTGTAACCGTAGCTGAGCCATGTCTCTCATGAGCCTGTTCCGCCGAGCCTCCTCCTCTGCCTACAAGGAAAGCACAGCTGTGAGAAGAGCTATGCCCTCCTCTGGAGCCAGAGGACCAGGTCTGCAGCTTGTGTGAAGTCCTGTCATAGGAGAAGAGAATTCTTCTCTAATTCACTCTACAACCCCAGGACTGACCCATGGGGAGCTCAGGAGAGGAGAAAGCAGAGTATTTTTTGGTATGTAGGGTACTACTTGTTGTGCCTTAGGCTCTAACCTCTGTACCTCTGCTCCTTCTAGCCAGGTCCTCCTCAGGGTACCAGCCACACACACCCGTGCCTGCTCTGGACCTGGCAGTGTTTGCCCAGACCTGCCCATCCTGTTCAGGCCACACATGCACCTGTCTGTCCAGCAGTCCCAACCACTCCTTCTTTTACCCAGCCTTCTTCAGTTTAGTAAGCGAACCACCAACTGCCCAAGTCAGAATGCTCAAAGTGGCTTAGGTCCTCGCTCAGCACATAAATCATCAGCTGGCCAGTCTTGTCAAGTGAACCCTCTGACTTGCACACCAGCATCCTTCCCTTACCTCAAGAACACAAGGCTCAGCCTAAGAACAACCCTTCCAGGATGCTCTAATCCACGCCTTTCTAGTCTCTGATTCATCCCTGTTCTCTCAAGAGCCACAACAGTTTTCCAGTCCTGCCCAATGCCCATCATCACCTTATCTGGAATTCTTTCCGTTTTCAAAAGGAAGTTCCAAGCCCTTCATACATTCTAAATGTGGACAAGAGTGAGACCTCTGTCACTGAAGGCTCTTAGGTGAATCAAGGGTGTCCTCAGATGTCATTCTAATGAGACCAAACCAGACAATTCTAAAAAGTGACCAATTAGTTCTCTTCAAATGAGTCAAGGAGGTAAAGACAAAAAAGGAAAAGCTGTTAGAGACTTAACCAAAGGTCATGTAGGTTGTCACAAAGAATTGGTGAAAATGGACAGTCCACACTAATAGTATACACCAAGGATAATTGTCCAGGGTTATCCTGCAGACTCCTGCACAGTTAAGAAGTGCCCTGCCCCAAATGTCAACCATGCTTTTTGAGAGGCACTGGTAAAGGAGGAAAGAACAGAACAAAGTTGACAAAGGTCACATCCTTCCAGGTTAGCCAGAAGACAGAAATGTAGAACACAAAGTGGACGAAGTTCCCTCTTTTCTCACTGCACAACTGAACCGAAACCTGACTTTCTATGCTAACTCATCACTACGAAACTCCAAGATTCCTCTGTGGAATCACCTGAGTGCAGGAAGGGGAGAGGCACACCAACTGAAGGCTAGGGCTTTACCAGTCCAGCAGCTCAGACAGATGAGGGTCTGTTGCTCTCAGAGGGAAACCTATCTCAGAAGGGCCAGTGAGAGTTGCTAAGCCTGGCAGTCACTTAGCAGTGGGACAACAGTTCCTAGCGAGCAGATGGGCTGCACAGAAATTAAACCCCCAGAACAGCACAAAACAGTCAGTTTGAGTGCTCACGGTTGGCACCAGGTATAATAACATATGCCTGTAATCCTAGCATGGCTAAGAAAACTAAATTGAAACAAATAAAGAACTCGGGTTTTCCCTGAAACGTCAGAGCCCTGGTCCCCACCCTGACTTGGTGTCTTAGAACTGTCCTTAGTTTCTCAGACATAAAAGGAAGACATAGGCACCCAAGCCACAGGAAGACTGAAGGTGAAATGACAGGGCACTTGCAAAACAGACTAAGCACACAGAGTGCTCAGTGTATGACAAGAGATGGCAGGCTTGTAAGTCAGGGACCTAGGCAGAGCAGGAACTAGGGTGGCCTGCAGCACCCAGAACCACATGAGAGGGTAATCATTGGCCCCGTCCTCACTGCTGTGGAGCTGTGAGATTGAGAAAATGCCTGCAGAAATTCTAACAGTTTTGTTTTAAAGCTGTGTAACTTCCGTATTTTTGTACCCCACCCTCATGTCTTCCTGTACAGACCAACAATAAAAGCCTTAACAAAAAGCTTGTTTTAACAAAATGTGCTTGTTCATAAGGCAGCAGGGAGTTTCCGGGGGAACATGCTCCCTTTCTAGCCTGTCAAATGTCCACAGCAATGGGGCTCAGGGGGCTGGAAGAAAGGAAGAGCATCAGAGGTCAGGGCTTGGGATGAAGGCCCGAGGCTTTCATGCCTGACACACAGTGGCCCACTCCAGCACTACAAAGGTACTAGTGTCAGGAAGGACACCCATGTGAAGAGACTGCATGTTTGCTGCGGTGTCTAAAATGCTGACAAGCATGTCGGACAGCAAATTCTCAGTGCCTGTGCTGAGCACACAGGCCACTGCTTGCTCTCTGGATGGGACTATGTCTGAAACAAGAGAGTTCCTCCATGTTGAGACCCCACATTCTGTTCCATTCCCCAGTCTTAAATCTGGTGAAAGGAAAGCACGGGAACACCTGCTAAGCACCCCTCCTCCAGGACAATAGGCACCATCATGTTCTCCCTAGTCATAGCTAATTCTATGGATTCCTGTAAGTGACAGGAAGCTAGCCAAGCAAGGTTCGGTGACTTGTCTGTTTCAGATTCAGTGGTTGATGTGGGAGGGTCTTCTGTTTTGTGTTGACTTCATTGGTTAATAAAGAAACTGCCTTGGCCCTTTGATAGGACAGAAAATTAGGTAGGCGGAATAAACAAAACAGAATGCTGGGAGGAAGTGAGACAATCGCCATGCCTCTCCTCTCTGGGCAGCCGCGATGGAGCCAGCCACCAGGTCAGACCTGCTGAATCTTTCCTGGTAAGGCTCCACCTCATGGCGCTACGCAGATTATTAGAAATGGGTTAAGCAAGATTTGAGAGTTAGCCAAGAAGAGGCTAGAAACTAATGGGCCAAGCAGTGTTTAAATGAATATAATTTGTGTGTTGTTATTTCGGGGCATAAGCTAGCCAGGCGGCCGGGAGCTAGCTGGGTGACAGGAACGCAGCCCGCTGCTCCTTCTACAAGTGGTGACAGAGATGGTCTCAAGACTAACTCAGTTTGAGGAGAGGTCCTAAGCCATACTGCCTCTACTCAAAGTGTCTCTCAGGCCTTGCTGGGCCTCTGACCTGGCTTCCCAGTTCTTCAGATAAGAACTACTTGTGCAGCTGATCCCCTTCCTCTGGTTCTTCAGGAACCCTAAGGGAAAGAGCTCCCAGGGAAGGGAAGGCTGACTCACCATACGAAACTGGGCCTGAGCCTGCTGCAGCAGGCTCTCTTGCTCAGATTGAGCGATGCTGACGAAGATGCCGACCTCGGGATTGAACTGTAGGATGCTGCCTTGTAATCTAGCCACAAAGTGCCCGAAGCTGCGGATGTAGCAGATGCGCACCACTGACTGCGGGAGAACAGAGACCCAGTTAATCTGACGGGCACTCTCACTCTCACCCGCCGGCCACCCGGCTACACCAGCCACCTCTCAGCATAAGTCTCCTTGGAAAGGCACATGGTCTGTAGCATGGGGAACTAAGTGCTAACTAGCAGGGCAAAGAACCTCGTAGGTGATCAGAGGGCCAGGTCTTAAGATAAAGAGAAAGTAAGAGAGAGTGGTGCTCAGTGTAGCTCAGTGGAAGAATGACTGCCCAGCAGGTGTATGGCCATGGGTTTGATCCCCAGTACTGCAAAAAGAGGACAAAAAAAAAAAAAAAAAAAAAAAAAAAGAAAGAAAAAGGCAGCAGTCCAGGAGTGAGGAAACAGGATCTAAAGCCATCTCTCTTCAGACTCTCAGCATCTCACGTGTAAAGAGAGACACGCTAGGTTCACACCTCTCAATTTTTTTTTTTTTTTGAGTAAAACCCTTCCTCGTGCCCTTCAGATAAAAATCTGGCCTACCCTAAAATATGAAAACAAGTCGCACTTCTCTGGTTGTGGAGGAAACTTGGTAGCCTGTTGGCTTGTTTTTCCTTTGCTGCCCCCAGATGGCCTATGTGGTTATAGACTCAAGGGAGAAAGCTGCTGACCAAAATGGATCATATGTGCTTTCTGGCTCTGCCAGTTCAGTCCTCAACTGGCCCACAGAAGCAGAAAATTCCAAGTCCTGATTAACTTTCTCTGTCTTCAGCCCAAGGAGGAGAAATGAAAAGGAAACACTAGTAATAGCACATGTTTGGAAAGATACCTGTCAAGGTAAATCTGTAGCCTGAAGGATGCTCCCAGTCTACATGTGGGTGTCCTGCCCCAGCCAAAAAACCCTGATTTGCTGCCACATATGATGAACACTTGGCACTCGTGGTAGGAAGCAAGTTCCTTACCTCCTCTAAAGCACTGAGCAGGGGCCGATCTGCATCGAAGTTAAAGCGTCTATGAGCAGTCCGGAGAGGAGGTAGGTTTCGCAGTGCCATATCCTCTGGGAGCAGCAGGCCAGCAGGGAGGTCAGGCAGCTCACAGCCTTCAAGGAGACTATGGACTTGAGGACATAGGGCCAGGCCTAGGCAGAAGGAGACTATCAGACCACTGCCCTGGAGCATAACCTCACAGGAAATACAAACCTCCTATAGAGAATGACCAAGCTGATGAGACAGACAAACGGTGGATGGAAGCAGAAGGCAGAGACACACCCGGGGCCAAGCAGGCAGGGTGAACAACGACAGTCAGCCTGAAAAGGCTCAACAGGGAGAACGGTTCCAGGAAAATGGCCAGCTCTTGGTTCGTCTCAAGAGAAAGAACAGCGGGAGTTTCTAATTGGAAGGCGGTAGAGGGGATGAACTGATCAATGACAGATATCAGTGCTCAATGCCTGCAGGTAACATAGTGATGATAATGACAAGCCTGGCCTTTCAGACTCCTCTCTGCTCTTACCTCCTCACACACAGAACCACCAGACCGGTAGGGGCAGTGTTGGTGTGGAAACTGTACTGACTGCTCTGTGCTAGGGAGGCTCCTCCTCCAAAAATCTGTTACAGGAGGGGACCAACCAGGTCTGAAGGGGCCAGTAGGAGAGGAGCCTAGTCCTAGGGTCCACTCACCAGGTCTGAAGGGGCCAGTAGGAGAGGAGCCTAGTCCTAGGGTCCACTCACCAGAATCCTGGAGTTCACCAGCTGCTGGCAACAGATTCAGCAACACAGACAGGCGGTTCCACAAACTTTGAGAGCTCTGGGGAGAAAAGGGAAACCTCCAGCTAAACAATGCAGAAAAGCAGAGCAGGTATCACACCCGGGTCCTTGTGCTATGAGACTCAGAGGGACTTGTTAGGCAGATTAGCAAGAAGAAGTTCATAGAGGACTTGGGAATTGGACTGAGGAAGGGTGAAGTAGAGCCCTGAGCTGAGACCCACAGGAAAGGAACAGGGCCTCTCACAGTAAACGAGACCACAACACTCCACACTAGCTTGCAATGAGCTCAAGACTGAGGCTCTGATTCCAAGGCAGTACAGGCATGGACCACGCGACCCCTATGGCAGCAAGCCTGACCAGACTGGCTCATAAGAGTACCTCTTCTAAGCCACAGTCCCTGGCTGGAAAGGCTCAACTTTGTCCCAATTTCCCATCTCTGTTGCTATCCCCTACTGTATTTTTGTTTATTTGTTTGTTTTGTTTGGGGAGAGGGAGGTCGAGACAGGGTTTCTCTCTATAACAGTCCTGTCTGCCCTGGAACTCACTTTGTAGACCAGGCTGGCCTTGAACTCAGAGATTCGCCTGCCTCTGCCTCCCGAGTGCTGGAACTAAAAAGGCATGCACCACCACCCGGCCTTTGTTATTTTTCTTTCCTCTGTATTCTTTCATGTTTACTGAGTCTGTTTCCAAACATTACCCAGAGTGTCAGCTATTAAGCCAACTTTGGGAAAATAAAGCAGAATTAACAGCTTCCTCTCTGTCCCCTGGACATTGGTTCTTTGCGGGAAAAGATCATGCCTACTCTGGCCAGGCCAATCAAGTTCTTGACAGACCACCAGGCCCCTTCTTATCTCATCACCCTTCCAACCTTGTAGAACCTGAAAATGTAGGATGTGGTGTAAAGACCTGTGCACAGACGATGATGAGGTCAGGGTTGGTCCGCAGCCAGTCTAGGAAGACCTTCACAGCAGGAAGGAGGCCCTCAGCCATCAGGGCCTGCAGCTTCTCCTGAAGGCTGCGCTCATTGCGACAGGAGCGGCTGCTGGACTCGCTCCCCTCTGACTCAGAGCCATCCTCAGAGGCTGGGGTGGGGCAAAGGAGAGAAAACTGGGGTAAGCAGCGAACAGCATTTAGCAATGGGCTTCTGTACTTTCAGGAAGTGTTACCTACACATTCCACCCACCTAGACTCCGAGTTCTGATTCTCTCTCACCGTCAGATCCCTCCCCTGTTGTTCTGGGCCCACTAACTTTTAAACCAAGAGCTTTGTGCTGGGATTATGGGAGTGTATCATGATACCTGCGTTCATTTCAAATTTCTTAAGTCTTAAAAATTGCACCCCATGCACAAAAAGTTCCACCCACAGCTCGACTATGTTAGCCACTAGGAACACAAACAGAGAAGACATTACTTAGTTCTCCCAAAGCTCAGTCTATCTCAAGACAAGTACACCAGTGAGGTCTCACCAGACAGGAGAGGGTAGAGGCTGCAGTAGAGCAGATGGTAGAGGTTACCCACAAGGAGAAGATGTCACTGGCTTCAAGTAAATCCCAGATACAGTGATTTTTTTAAATAAACAATCTTCTGGGCAGTGGTGGCCTTTAATCCCAGCACTCAGGAGGCAGGGTCAGGCTGATCTTTGAGTTTGAGGACTCGACTCAGACAAAACAAAACAACAACAACAACAAAAAACCCAACCAACTGACCAAAAAAAACCAAACAAGTAGTGGGGCTTTATTAGGGCAAGAAAAGCCATGCTTCTGCATGCTTCAGACAAACGGGGCATTCTGTACAAAGTCTGGAGGTTAAAGACAGCATTTAGAACAGGGCTGACAGCTCTTCCACTGCAGGTTGCTAAGCTAGGCAAGATAGCACCCTAACCATTGGGGAGGCTGCTCTGTGGTTAGCACATGGTCAGCACACACGAGGTTCTAGGTTGCCTACACAGGAGTAGCAGAAGAAAGGACAATACTCTAAAATGGCCTAGCCTAGTACTTGACATAGAATAGGCTCCAGGGCCGGGCGGTGGTGGCGCACGCCTTTAATCCCAGCACTCGGGAGGCAGAGGCAGGCGGATCTCTGTGAGTTCGAGACCAGCCTGGTCTACAAGAGCTAGTTCCAGGACAGGCTCCAAAACCACAGAGAAATCCTGTCTCTCTGTGGACCCCCCCCCCAAAAAAAGAATAGGCTCCAGGAATGCTGCTGAAGATCTCTCCTTCGGTAATGACACTGGAGTGTCACTCAGTACTGCTCTGACAAGAACACTGTGTTCAGCTTTGGGGAACGTAGGCAGAGCTGGATACCATGAGGGAAGGAAATCCAACCACCAACAGGAGGAAAGAAGGGCCCAAAGGCACAGAGCAGTGTGGTGAAAAAGCAGCAAGACAGCATATGCTGAATGCTAGAAAGACTTCTGACAGCAAAGCACCAAGCAGGAGGTAGAGGCTCAGGTACCTGGCTCTAAAGGCTTGTCCACATCTCCATTGACACACGACCTGTGACTGTCCACACTGTTGGGTTCCGTGGTGGGCTGCAGGAGCAGGTTGCTGAAAGTGGGGGCCAGTCGGAAGCAGCGCTTGGTCTGGAACATCTGGGTGGACATGGCCTGCAGATTGCTGGCATCGCTGGGGCCCAGAGGGCCGTTGAGGGCTTCAGGAACCTCTGACCTGGCCTGAGGAGGCTCCAGAGCTGGAGACCTTGTTCCCTCTTCATCCTCCATATCTTCCAGGTCTGACCGGGACTCCTGGCTGTTCATTTCTGAGTCTGTCTCTGCATCAAAAGCAGTGCCCCTGCCTTCTAGACTCTTATCAGAGCCACTGTCTGAGCCGTCACTGGCCTGGACAGAGTCATGGCTTGAGTCTGATTCAAAACCTTCACTTAGGTCACTGTCATCACCAGCTTTAGGAGGATGGTGGCGGCGGCGGCGGCGGCGACGAAGACAAGAGAGTCGGGAGTGTTTACGGCTCTTTCTACCCTCATCAGTTTGGGGCATCACAGTGGGAGGCTCAGGCTCTGGTTCCTCTTTTTCTAGTAGTTCTTTTGATTCTGGTTCATCTGCATACAGGGAAAGGTTAGGGAGATGAACTGGACATGCCCTCTCACACCGAGCTCTCACTACACGCAATTCCCTCCTTATCCCGTCTCATGCAAACTTTCCAGTCATAGCCTCCCCAGCCTCAAACCTGTGCCATCACTCTGAAAAGCCGAGACAGGGTTCTCGCCCTCTTCCAGCTCCGCCTGCAGCCGTATGTTGACATGATTAATAAGGTGGGAGAAGAGGGCAAGGGTGAAAGCAATGGCTGCACTGTACTGCTTGGATCCTAAAACCAGAACAGAAGAAGTGACCACCATCAATTTCAACTTGTCTTACCTGCTCTCAACTCATCCAATGACCCAATTATTCCTCAAAGCTGGTTGTTGATTTAAAAAAAAAAGGTTTCTCAAGTCTCTTGAATAGTACCCACCTTCTCACAAACTAGACTGTAGCAGCTCACCCCACCTTTTCATGTAGGTGTATCTTCTCGTCCTAGCTTACCTCTCTTGAGCTTTGAGACTGTTTCTGGTAACCCAAGAGTTTTGGCACCTAGCACCATCTCTCCCACTGCCTCTCCAGAAAGGTTTTCAGGCTGTTTTAAGTGCTCTGATACCAAGGCTGGACCCTGGAGAGTATACAGCTGTCTATGGAGGGGGTTTAGGGGAGAAGTAAGAACCCAAAGCTGCCTCTGCTCCTTTACAGGAGGTGCCATCAGAAGACTCTACACACCGGCCAGTAACATGGGCTGGAAGGGATCACTGTGGAAGACAACAGGACAGTGGGGAGCAGAGGGACATGGTGGAGTACCTGCTCTCTTTAAACTGTGCACACCCATAAGGCAGATAATGGCCATCTGAAAGATGAGGAGGTCAGGGAGGTAAGCATATCCACTTTCGCACTCTTCCTCTTCCTCGTTCGTTAGGCCAAGGTTGGGAGAGGAGGGCAGGTAGAAGAGGCAGAGGTTGAAATCCTCTAGGACAGACTGGCAAAGTGAGGTCAGTTCTGAGTCCATGGAGCTATGGGAAGGCAGGAAGAACAAGGAATGTCACTGATGGGTGGGGGTGGCAAAGAACTGACAAGTCAAAGAGTCTAGGGATGCAGTTCAAGGGTAAAGTGCTTGCCAGGCATGCATAAGGCCCTGGGCTCAACCCCTAGCACAGAAATAAACAAACAAATAGGTCAGCTACACATGACGGTGCATGCCTTTAATCCCAGCACTTGGGAAGCAGAGGCAAGCAGATTTCTGTGAATTAAAGGTCAGCCTGATCCACATAGCTACACAGTGTCAGGCGAGCAAGGGTTACAAAGTAAACCTGTTTCAAAAGGAAAAAAAAAGAGGAAACACTAAAGGATCCTATAGAAACTTAAGAGACTGTGGGGACTGGGGAGTGTAGGGGGAACGACACCACAAACATAGACCAATGTATATCAAAAGAAAATAAAACCGAAGTTGCCTAGTATGAACAAGGTCCTGCTTCAATTGATAAAAACAACAAACAAAACAATAATTGAGGGTATTTCAGACTCAGTCCCTTAGCAACTATCAGCATCTAATAAGCACTCACTGTGTCTGTCAGGATGGGCCCAGACACAATAGTGAGGAAAGCCAAAGATGAGCCAACTGGTGAGCCTCTCCCACAGAAACCATACTTCAGCAAAAGTAAGAAGCAGTCAAGGCAAGAGCTTGCCTGACACCATTCCAGCTCATGCTCACTTCTACTCACCTACTTTTGGGCTGTAACAGGCTCTGCAGGTACATGAAGTTTACCAACAACCTCTTAATGTCTTTACATCTGGAACGAGAGGAACCCAGAGTACACGCTGAATGGCCCTACAGTCCCTGTGGTTCCACTGTAGTCACTGCAAAATGTCCTCCTCCCCACAGGCCCCACTTACCGCTTTTTGCTAGGGGAGAGCTTCCTGGTCTCAGACTTCTTCAGCTGATGGTACATTTTGGCTGCCTTGTCATATAGCCTCTTAAGGTTCCCATAGGCTCCCTCAAAGGACACCTCTGACTGGATGCTGAAGGAGAAACAGGGTTAACTACTGCATCTGAACAGAGGAATAGGAGGAAATGGGAAAGGTCACCTACTGGGGGCTTAAGACCCATTACTAGTAAATAGAGGGCGTTTCAGCCTCAGTATCTGTGTACATAGTTGGGGAACGACTCCTGAACCATCTTTCCTGGACACATGGACAAGGATGTGATGGAGGAAGGTCATTGGTTAATTAAATAAAGAAGCTGCTTGCCCTGATGGGTTAAAACATAGGTGGGAGGAGTAAACAGAACAGAATGCAGGGAGGAAGAGGAAGTGAGGTCAGACTCAACAGCTCTCCTCTCGGGGGCAGATGCCTCAGAGAGACACGATGCTCCACTCTTGTGGGCAGAGGCGAGAGCTCTGCTCTCTGAGGCACACACGATGAAGCTCTGACCCAGGATGGACGTAGGCTAGAATCTCCCCGGTAAGCCACCTTGTGGGCTACAGCAGATTATTAGAGATGGGCTAGTCCAGGTGCGAGAGTTAGCCTAAAAAGAGGCTAGATAGAAATGGGCCAAGCAGTGATTAAAAGAATACAGTTTCCGTGTAATTATTTCGGGTAAAGCTAGCCTTGCGGGCAGCGGGGTGCTGGGGACGCAGCCCCGCCGCTCCTAACACAACAAGGATGGGGACACACACAAACACTCACACATGTTCTCATGCACGCGTGACAGTCATCCAAGTAAAGGTAGTATCTTCCTTACTTTCCTTTCTATATGAAAGGGGGCAATTAATCCTAACTTGTTACAAGTTTAACTTACCATCCCTGAAATACTATCTCAACTTACAATGGGGGTCAGCACTGTGTAAGCATTTACTACAACTAAATATATTTACCTGAATTATTTGTTAATGCCGCAACACTTAATCTGGGTCTGGCACACAGGGTACCCTAATATTATCTACATACAAAGATAAGAAAAAAAAACCTGCAAGAACAAACTACCAAAGTGGTTACATAGCCGGCACATGGTAGTGCTGAATCTTCACCATGAACTTATTTCGTTACAAAACCAACAACTTTGGCAGGCACTATGTGACACTTTTGTCTTGGTGTTGTTTTTGCCCGTGTAATGAGGGCTGGCCTTGAACTCCTGATCCTTCTGCTTCCGATTCTCAGCACCCACAAGGTAGCTCACAACCATCTGTAACTCCAGATTCACGAATCTGATGCTTTCTTCTAAGAGCCTCATGCACCAGGTACAAATAAGACACATATGTAAGCAAAACACTCATACACATAAAATAAAGAAAACCAGAAAATTTTTTTTAAATGAATTTAAACAAAATAGGGTGGATGGTAATGGCAGGCACCTGTAATCACAACACTCAGAAGGAAGAGGCAGGTGGATCTATGTGAGTTTGAGGCCAGCCTATCAAGATAGCCGTAATTGTTACAGATAGAAACCCTTTTTTTTTGTTTGTTTTTGTTTTTTTTTTTTGAGACAGGGTTTCTCTGTAGCTTTGGAGCCTG
>NC_022022.1:327273-328083 GCF_000317375.1 Microtus ochrogaster
CCCTTTCTTTAAAAAGCAAAACAAATTTCCTTCTACGGAAAGCTTTCAGTCCTGCCTGATATGTATACTTATGCATACTTATAGTCCAGCAATCAGGAGATAGAAGAAGGAGGACCACTGCAAGTTTGAGGTCAGCTTTGGCTACACAGTGAAATCTAGACCAGTCCCAAGTACAGAGCAAGACCCTGTCTCTAAAACAAACCAACACGGAAGCAAAAGGAGAACAAACTGACGTTTACAATAAACATGTTATTATTTTAACTTCTCAAAGGCCTATAAAACCCAACATGGCTCTGTAAAAATAGCAGGGTTGAGCCAGTGTACCCGTGAGTGTAGAGTCCCTCAATCTAACATGTCTCTATCTTAGAAAAAAGTTGGTGAAAGATGGAAAAAGTAAGAGATGGGGAGTGGGAAAGCAGAGATGGACTGCAAGGCTGGGAAGGAGCTGGCAAACACTTACCAGCGCAAGTAGCAATACATGGCTTCCACATTGTAATACTTGCTGCCTGCAAGGGTGCCCAGCTGGTTGAAGGGCATTCCTGGAGTCAAAGAGAATTCACGCAGTTGAGTCCACAATCTTAGTCAAGGTTGCCAGGCTCAATTAACACTGAGCATTAGAGAACACCAGGGAAAAGGCTAGGCTGGCAGGCAACAGTGGAACCTTGGGTGACCAGCACACCAGTCTTCCTCCTCCTCTTCTTTCTTCTGGCTCAGTTTGTTTGCTCAACCTCTGCATCTGTTACTGCTCTCTACATGTGAATCCCCATTTCTTTCTATAACGGCATCTTTATTTATTTATTTGTTTGTTTG
>NC_022022.1:328183-334123 GCF_000317375.1 Microtus ochrogaster
GGCTGGTCTCGAACTCACAGAGATCCGCCTGCCTCTGCCTCCCGAGTGCTGGGATTAAAGGCGTGCGCCACCATCGCCCGGCTTTATAACGGCATCTTTAAAAAGTATATATAGTTAGGGGCTGGAGAGATGGCTCAGTGTTAAGAACACTGGTTGCTCTTCTAGAGGTCCTGAGTTCAGTTCCCAACAACCACATGGTGGCTCACAACCATCTGTAATGAGATCTGGTGCCCTCTTCTGGCCTGCAGGCATACATGCAGGCAGAACCCTATATATGTAATAAATAAATTAATAAATAAATCTTTTTCTTTTAAGAGTATATACATTTTGAGATAGGATCTCATGTAGCTCGGGCTGGTCTCACACTTGGTATATAGCCAAGGATGATCTTGAACTTGTGAGTTTCCTAATTCTAGCCCTCAAGCACTGAGATTGTAACTATACACCACCAGGCCTGGCTTCTGCAGTGCATGCTAGACAAGCACTCTACCAACTAAGCTACATTCCCAACCCCTGTAATAGAAGGTCTCACTACACTCTGTGGGGCAAGCTGATGTATCTCTTCTTTCTATAGTGACCTCACACAGAGGGAGGAACCATTTTTTCCCCTTCTCTGTTAAAACTTGTCCACTTTTCTTCCCTTTCTTTCATCTTGTGTGTGTGTCACAAAGGGGAGAATATATACCCATGGTGACATATGAGAATGGAGAAAAAGGACCTGGAGAGATGAGCACAAGCCTATTTATGCCCAACAGAACTGCCTACCTCTGACATGATCTGGTTTACATCCAAAGAGAACACTTACCAATCTGGGGAGCTACTGACAAGGCTTGGTAGTAAAACCTTTCAGCTAGCAGCTCAGTGTCCACACCAGCCAGTTCATTCTGATAGCGTGCTACATGGGAGACAAAGGGAAAAAGGGATAATTTTATATTTTAGGAAGCCCTCCCTGAGTCAGCCCTGAAAAGCTGTGAAGAGCCTAAGAGGCAGGGACATGAACTGACACACGGGCTGTAGGTCTTTGACACAATCCTAAGTCTGTGTGACTATATACAGTACTTGACTCTCTTCCTTGCTATCAATTCAAAATGTAAAGAATCAGCATCTATAAAAGTGAGCAGATTCATCTTGAGTGTCTCGTCCCAATGCAGGGACCTGCAACAAATATAATTCTTGCTTGCAAGAATCTCTGCTATTTGGTTCTGAAATGCAATGGTTGATTCTGCAGGAAGACACTGGTCCTGTTAGTGTAAAACAGGGACCAAAGCAGACCAGCAATACGGTGGGGACACTGGTCCTGATAGTGTAAAACAGGGACCAAAGTAGACCAGCAGTACAATGGGGACAGAACCAGGAGAGTGTCAGGTCAGTGAAATGTAAAGCACCCAGCAAGTCCATACCAGCAGCCCAATAAAGAATGGGTGTCTACAAAGACTAGAGACTCGGGGCTACAAAGCACAAGAGCACCTTTCCAGCTTCAGCAACACTCACCATGCAGTTAAGTGTTCTCTGACCTTGATGCTCAAGTTCCTATTCACCTAGCAATCCACAGATACTAGAAAGCCTCTAAGGAGAAGGACCCAATTTTCCTGACCTAAAGAAATGGTGATCATCCTGACTACTGCAAATGTCAATGGCATTTCGCCATTCCTAGCTCTCCAAAGAGAGTTGACTCATAGGCATGAAAGACAGAACACTGCAACCATCTTCAGCTCTCCAATATGTAAAAGATGGTACCAACAACTAAAGCAGCCTGCACTTTTCCCATAGCCCAAGGCAGAGAAAATGCAAAATGAAGATTCTTACACAAATCCCCCAGGTATACCAGACATCGGTGGCATGCCATCTGTGCCCAATCCATCTCCTTCCCTGAAGCAGATACTGGCTTCTTGCATCCTGAAGGGGGATGGGGAAAATAATGGGATGAGAGACAGATGTTGATTTTGTTGTTGTTTTGTTTTTCAAGATAGGATTTCTCTGTGTACCAGCCCTAGTTGTCCTGGAACTCACTCTGTAGACCAGGCTAGCCTTGAACTCAGGGATTAAAGGCGTTCACCACCACCTCTGGCTCAGATATTGATTTGTGAGTTCATTCTTCTACCTCTACCTAGGCAGAAACACCTCCTAAATGAAGAGGAGAAGCTAGGCCAGCCTTGCAACTGTCTTACAGAGCTGACAAGACATCAGGAAGGAAGTAGACACACAGATGCACAAGGGGAACTCTGAAAGGTCAACACAGGACGTCTAACAGAAAGAGATGAGGCTCCAGTGTTAGGAAAGCAAAGGAGACAGGAGGAACTATATCAAAGCTACCTCTGTGAAGTTACAAAATTTGGTTTAAGATTAAAACACCGGCCGGGCGATGGTGGCGCACGCCTTGAATCCCAGCACTCGGGAGGCAGAGGCAGGCGGATCTCTGTGAGTTCAAGACCAGCCTGGTCTACAAGAGCTAGTTCCAGGACAGGCTCCAAAGCCACAGAGAAACCCTGTCTTGAAAAACCAAAAAAAAAAAAAAAAAGATTAAAACACCGCATGCTAGGTTGAGGAGGCGTGGTTGGTAGTGCACGCTTTGGAGGCAGAGGCTGGCTGATCTCTGTGAGTTCAAGGTCAGTCTAATCTACAGAGCTAGTTCCAAAGCAGTCAGAGAGACAAAGTGAGACCCTGTTTAAAATAAAACATTTTCAAAAAGCACCTAGCTCTGGAAACCAGGCCCTCATGCCCTGTCATTTTGCAGGTCCCCTGGATGGGGAGCCCCACTCTGAAAAGCTTTTCCTGATGCTCCTGCAGACTTTCTACTTGGCTACATGAAGAAAACACCAAAGAGAAAATGTTTGGGGACCTGATGGTCTGAAGCAAATTCTGAGGCTACGGACCCTCTCTCTCTCTAGTAAAGCCTACAGACACTGCCTCCACACTAATCTTGCAGCTGTTTTGTGGAATTGGGGTTTAAATCTAGGGCCTCACACAGTCAGACAAGCACTCCACCACTAAGCTGTTCTACCTCTTTTTGTTTATGTGTATGCACACATGCATGTGTGTATGTGAGGACAATATGTATAAGGGCCAAATGTAGACAATGGGTGTCTTCTTCAATTGTTCTCTACCTTTCTTTATAACTTTCTATTACATTTATTATTTATTTTCTGTATACATGTGTATGTAGGTGGGTGTGTGCATACCACAGTACACTGTGGAAGCCAGAGGACAACTTCTAGGAGCTGATTTTCTCCTTCTATAATGCGGATCCCAGGGACTGAACTCAGATCATCAGGCTTGGCAACAAGTGCCTTAACCCACTGAGCCATCATAATAACCCTCTCTGCCTTATTTTGAGGCACAGAACTTGAAGCTCATCAAGTCAGCTAGACTTGAACAGACCTGGGATTAGACCTGCAACCGTCCTACCTGGTTTTTTACATGGATGGGTGCTGGGGATTCAAACTCAGGTCCTTATGGTTCTATGGCAAAGTACTTTGCCCAGCTCCTCCTTTTGCTTTTCAATAATATTTTAAGAATACAAAGCACAGATGCTCTGCATCTGGTAAGACCATGTCAGGTGGTAGCAGGGACAAGGCTTCCAGAAAGTCTACCTCCGAGTGAAAGCTGATGCAAGACTCTAGGAGTGAAGAGTACCTATAGAGCAAGAGACGGAGAAAGGACTTCTAAAGGGTAGCTGAGTTAAAGGAGATCTGTGAGCTACAAAAGTAAAGCCACTGCTGCTAGGACCTCAGTTGGCAGCCCTTCTAGGGAGACAGTTAACAATTTTCCAAACATTCCTATAGATTTTAAAACTTTAACCAAATACTAGAAAAAACTCCCTAAAGCTAAAAACAACAGATAGGCAGAACTCAACTGGAAGAAGAAAAAAAGAAAGGTTAATAGCATCTTCCAGAGCCAGATCTACACTGGAGCCATGTCCCTCCCTCAGCCTCCACACGAGTTCACAATTTTAGGCCCCTCATTCCTAAACCCTTCACTGTGAGTAACTCATGCTTGTTTGGATAAATCTAGTTTTACAAAGCACCTGAAGGTGTTCCATTTGCCTGACTGGTCACTAGTTATTCAAACTTTGAAGACAATGAAGATCAAGAACCCAATCCTTAAGCCCTCTTAGGTGTCACTGACCTATGAGGGGGTCAGTGACATGAGTCCAGTCAATGCAGCACTGCAGTTCAAGCTGGTAGTGGGACTGGATATAGAGAAGGAGATGCTGGTAGAAGCCAATGCCTGCAACCAGATGAGTCCTGTAGGCACATTCCAAGGTGCTCCGGCTATGGATGTGCTAGAGATCAGGAAAGGCAAAGAAATAAGCTCAGAGAACCACTCCCTCTGCTACAACCAGTTCATCTAACTGAGGAAATAAGCTTCTGTTTTTGGCTTCAGAATCTCAGCCACATCTCTCTTCCACACAAGTTACCCCTATAGTCTTAGATTAACCTCGCTGGGCCTCTTCTCCAATTTCAATTATGTGTAACTGTCTCTTTCCTCTCTTCTGCCTGTGTGTCATCATCCTGTCCCTCCCTACTCCTCCCCCAAAGCATGCTCTGGACCTACTTTTCTAGCTCTTCCTTCCTCAACTTCACCTCTTTAGACAAGCACTGTTTCAAGTCCTAGGGCCTTCCTTACCTTTTTGTTAGTCTTGATAAGCTGGATAACTTCATAGTATACCTTTCTCCACAGTAGCTCCTCAGCCTTCCTCCCATAGTCTACCGGATGCAAGAACATAAGCTTCACACAGAGCTCACGCAATCTGGGGAAGGGTAAGGCAGCATGAGGCACTGTCATCCCTTGACAAAGAACACGCAAGGCATGGGCTATTACCGACACCAACAGATCTCTGCCTCCCAAGAGACATCAGTGTCAGTGACCCATAACTGCAGCCTAGGACGTAAGAAGAGCCCCCAGGAAGTAAGAAGAATTTTAACAGTCTTCATTCCTCCATATTCTTTTCTCTGCTTTATTTCCTTTTTTTGCCTGCCTTCTCATGACCAACCCCTTCAATTCAAATGCCATTCCTATGGTGCCAATCTTGTGACTGTGCAAGCAGCAGATGGAATGAAGGGTTCAGTGGTGTTTTGTGAGACCAGGAGGTTAAAGGTAATGTACACTATTTATGCCCAGCAGTTACTGGTACAGACAGGCAGGGACCAGCTTACTTGTTCCTCAGGCTAACGTTCTCTGGTTTGAATACTTCTTGATAAGCAGTTTTGTTGCAAAGGATGAGGTCTAGTCGATGCACAGCCTCCACCACAGCCCTGCAAGGAAACAAAGAGCCCTTGAGCCATGTGCACAGTTTACTTTGAGTGCTGGGAACTGATTCTAAAGAAAAGGCTGAAAGGGGGAAGAGAGGGAAGGGAAGATAACAGGAAGGGAAGATTTAGGGTTAGGGAACTGAAAAGGCAGGCTGTAGGCTGAGCTCAATAAAACATGAAGAGAGACTTCATCCTAATACAGCAGCCCCCAATCAAGGAACACATGGCAATGTCGGAAAGACCATTGTCCCACCTGAGGGAGGTGCTATTGGTTGGCATTTAGCGGATACTGCTAGAAATCTTTTGTTGCACGGATTAAAAATAAAATAAAAAATTATCCTCTGGAAGACATGGTGGTGTCTACTTGTAATCCTAGGACTTGGAAGGCTTGGAAGACTGAAGTAGGAGGATTACTTACATTGAGGACTTTGAAACCAAACCAGCCAGGGCAATGTAGCAAAGTCCAGTTCAAGAAAATTACCCTAGCCACAATGTCAACAGTGTTGTGGTAGAGAAACCCTCCTAATGCAAAGAAAACTTAGGGTTCTAACCCTGGGAAATTACCTAGCATCTTATATTAATAAAAACAGGTTTTAGGAGGCTGGAGAGATGGCTCAGAGGTTAAGAGCATTGCCTGCTCTTCCAAAGGTCCTGAGTTCAATTCCCAGCAACCACATGGTGGCTCACA
>NC_022022.1:334223-335490 GCF_000317375.1 Microtus ochrogaster
GAGTTCAATTCCCAGCAACCACATGGTGGCTCACAGCCATCTGTAATGAGATCTGGTACCCTCTTCTGGACTGCAGGCATACACACAGACAGAATGTTGTATAAATAACAAATAAATAAATATTAGAAAAAAACCCAGGTTTTATAACACAGATACTCAGAAGAGTTTTATAAGATTTAATAATAGTTGGGCAATTGTGATGCACACCATTAATCCCAGCACTCGGGAGGCAGAGGCAGGCGGATCTCTGTGAGTACAAGGCTAGTCTGGTCTACAAAGCTAGTTCCAAGACAGCTAGGATGTTACACAGAGAAATCCTGTCTTGAAAAACAAATAAAAACAACAACAACAAAGATTTAAACGCAACAATCTATTTACAGCTTTAGCATCCAATAAAGAATGGTGAGCTGGGGAGTGGTGGCAGGTGCCTTTAATCCTAGCACTGGGGAGGCAGAGGCAGGTGAATCTCTGTGAGTTCGAGGCCATCCTGGTCTATGAGAACTAGTTCCAGAACAGTTAGGACTGTCATTCTCAGGCTGGGAAGATGGCTCAGTGGGTAAGAACAATTACTGTGCAAGCATGAGGGTCTGAGTGTGAAGTGCAGCACACACATGAAGTGGGCATGACTATGAATGCCTGTAACTCACATATGTACAAACCCAAACAACAAAAAACAGGCACCTTGTGCTGGCAAGATGGAACACTTGCTATCAAGCCTGACAACTTGAGTCTGACTATGGAGAGCCACATGGTGGAAGGAGAAAACAGACTCCCACAAGCTGTCCATGACTCCATGAGTGTCATGACTTTTAGTGGATGCTGATAGAAATTTTTTGATGCACAGATGAGTCCACCAAAATAAAATAACTATCCACACATGTCCACAAAAACAAAACTACACACATAAACACACACACACACTCACAGATGCCCTTGGAGGTCAGCAGAGAGTGGCAGATTCCCTGAGGTAGTATTGTAGGCAATTGTGAGCTACGGGTTCCAAAGAATCAAATTCAGATCCTCTGAAAGAGGAATATGTGCTCTTATCTTTCTCCATTCACACATACACACACGCACATGAATGTATGTGTATGTTTATTGATGCTTTATTCACTATAACAAAGAAGTGGAACCTGTCCACTAATAGATGAACAGGTAACTAAAATTCAGTACATAAAAAATGGAATCTTATTTAGTTATAAAGAAAAATGAGCCGGGCGATGGTGGCGCACGCCTTTAATCCCAGCACTCGGGAGGCAGAGGCAGG
>NC_022022.1:336635-338375 GCF_000317375.1 Microtus ochrogaster
TCTGTGAGTTCGAGACCAGCCTGGTCTACAAGAGCTAGTTCCAGGACAGGCTCCAAAACCACAGAGAAACCCTGTCTCAAAAAACCACACACACAAAAAAATACGGATTAATTGGCCAGGCGGTGGTGGAGCACGCCTTTAATCCCAGCACTCAGGAGGCAAAGGCAGGTGAATCCCTGTGAGTTCGAAGCCAGCCTGTTCTAAGAGAGCTAGTTCCAGAACAGCTAGTACTGTCACACAGGGAAACCCTGTCTCAAAAACAAACAAACAAACAAACAAACAAAAAGGGGTTATTTTTAGATAAAAGAGCTAGTTAGGAGCTAGGCAGAGGCAGGCGGATCTCTGTGAGTTCGAGGCCAGCCTGGTCTACAAAGGGAGCTCCAGGACAGGCTCCAAAGCTACATAGAAACCCTGTCTCGAAAAACCAAAAAAAAGAAAAAAAAAAAAAAACAAAATAATGGGGAGGGGGGGCTAGTTAGGAAGCTACAAGCCAAGCTTTCCTAACTAATATAGAAAGGTAGGCTCTTCTCTAGATGACAGGTAGAAGCTATGGAGCAGGCACATTGGTCTCTGCTGTGAACGCAAAGGCAATCCAAAACAGAGACTGATGACTTCCAGAACAAACCAAGAAAAAGGCCCACAGCAGACTTAGATTCTGTGTAACCCAGCAGCTCAGCGCTAACAGCTGCCCTATACAGGGCCGAGTGACTGCAGCACCCAGCTGAGGAGTGGGTGGGAGAGCAAAGCCTTCTCACAGGCAAGCTTGACAACTCAATATTCTGGAATTCAGTTACAATCTGGACCTCGATATCACAGGCAGCAGCTTAGTCCCTTGGACTGAGTTTTTTATTTGCTTTGGAGGGGTGGAGGGTGGGGCGGAGGATCTTGCTGTCCTCAAACTCCTGAGTTCAAGTGATTATCCTGTCTAAGCTTCCTGAGTCCAAATGGTGGTAGGTGTAGTAGTAAGAGGATAGGTGTAATAAGGTGTAGTAAGAGTATAAGTGTTTTATTTTTTGTTGCTGTTGCTCTAAGACTGAACCCAATGTCTCCACTAAACTACACCCCTGGTCCAAATGTTTGTACTTTATGAACAGGCTCCAGAGACTTCCTTCCGTTCTCAATTACAAAACAAAACAACAACAAACAAATCCTGTAAGCTAATATCTGATACTTTAGAAAGCTCCAAGAACAAATGCTTAAATCTGAGAGCACTTTAGCACCCTTTCTCCTACTGTCTACCAGATTATAAGCTTCTTCAAGAAACTGTAATCTTCTTTTGACAACCCATGAAAATTCAAATCACTGTAGTATAAAGAAAGTAATTTAAAACAAGAACAGAATATAACTGGCCTAATAAATCAATTGGTGTTTGTAGATTTTCCAGCAACTCTTTTCCTGTTTCTTCTCCTCCAGATAGCCTTAAAAGATATCAAAATGGCATATTCGTAGACAGCTATCTGTGGGAATTTCTCAATTTATTTAAGCTCAACGACAGCTCCACAGTCTAACAAACATTTATCAAAAGTCAGACCGTCATTACCAATGCCTCACACACACACTGGCTGCCTCAAATGTTTACCTGTTCATAAAGTACAAACATTTGGACCAGGGGTGTAGTTTAGTGGAGACATTGGGTTCAGTCTTAGAGCAACAGCAACAAAAAATAAAACACTTATACTCTTACTACACCTACTCAATGGGGGGGGGGGCACACGCATTCAATCCCAGCACTTGGGAGGC
>NC_022022.1:338550-342155 GCF_000317375.1 Microtus ochrogaster
TCTGTGAGTTCAAGGCCAGCCTGGTCTACAGAGCGAGTTCCAGGACAGGCTCCAAAGCTACAGAGAAACCCTGTCTCAAAAAAGAAAAAAAATCAAATATTCACCCTACTCAAAGCCAACACAATCACTGACAAACCATACGTGCACATTCACGCGCGTGCCCGCGCGCACACACACACTCACAAAGCCATGTACTGTGAACACACTAGCTCAATCTGTCAGTCCTGTGAAACCACGGTTTGAGAAAGCCAACTCAACCAACACAATCAGAAGACTGGCCAGAACCATCCGCCAGGCTGGAGACGAGTAAGGAACAGCACAGACACTGCCCACGCTGTTCCTGACAGGCAACTCAGCACTCAGCAGCACTGCTAGTCACACAAGCCATCTCCAGGGAACTCCTCAGCCGGGGCACCACCCCTTGGGGACCCACAGCGAGAGGCCAGGGATCACCTTCCTATTTCTGGAAGAGCCTCGACTGCCTTTCACCTTGAAGAGGCAGAACACACGAATACAGCCAGCTCCTAGTTCTTCCACTGCCGAGACTGGGCAGGGCCAGCATGCTTCTCAGGCAAACACCTCCATTCAGCAGGTCTGAGGGAAATGGGAACCCACTTGCCACTAGAAGGCAGAAAACTCATCGTGGCCTCCACTTCGCCCTCCTGTGAGTCGGCTCTGGGAACTATGTTCTACTTGAGCTACACAAGAGTGTGGACACAGACTGTAAGGAATGAGGAACTGGGTCAATGGCGACTCGAATACTAGGGTCCAACATCCTTCACGGCTCTCCCTAGGCGACAACTAGTCTTCGACCTTTCTCTCATTCAGAGTCCACAAAATTTGAGCCATAAAGGACTTCAGAGTGTATTCAAATTAAATCCTTTTTTTATAATTTGAAATTCCTTTCTAAAAAGATGATTTATTTTTATTTTTTTTTGTGCATTGGTGTTTTGCCTGAATGCATGTCTGTGTGAGGGTGTCAGATTCTCCTGAAAACAGAGTTACAGCTATGAGCTACCATGTGGGTGATGGGAATTGAACCCAGGTCTCCTGGAAGAGCTGAGCCACCTCTCCAGCCCGAGATCCTTCCTTTTAAGGAAGAAGAAACTGAGGCCCAAGGTCACACAGCGAGAGGGGCAAATCAAGGGCATGAACCTGTTTCTGTGAACTTCAGTCAAGAGCTGTTTCCAGTAAACCACGGTGCTCAGCGGGATTCTGAGCTCCAGTCCCCTTCGGTTTTTTCCACCCGTGACCCCCATCCTCACCTACCCAACCCTTCTAGCCCCCAATTCCCTCCGGATCTCTCGCGTCCCGAAAAGCCCCGCGGCACGCCAAGCTCACAGCACCAAGGGTTTCCGCACGCGCTTCAAACCTCCCACCCACCCAATTGCTCTCGGCTTCCCCCGGCTGGCTCGCCCGCCCGCCCGCCCGCTCCCAGGCTGCACCCCCGCCCTCGTCGGGCCCGCCCGCTGCAGGCCCCGCCCCTCGCCGCCCCGCTTCCCCGCTTCCCTGCCGTGGCTGCACACACGCCCCGGCCCTCTCACCGGTAAAGCCGCTTGGTGTGGAGGACCTTTGCTTCGGGTTCGCCGCTCTCCACTGGCGGGGGGCCTTGGCTCATGGTGCCTGAGCCCGGGGGCACCTCCTGGTCACAGGCCCCCGCCACCCACCGCTGGTTCCTCCACTGCCGTCTCCAGCCGTAGCTGCAGCCGCCACCGCCGCCGGCCCTGCTCGGCCGCCATCGCTGTGAGGCGGCTGCCTGAGATGGCTCCGCCTCCGCCTGTCAAATCTCGCGATAGCTGCCGCAAAACTGTGGATCAGTGACCGCTCCACCAAATCTCGCGAAAAATTGTTTTCTCTCCGGGAAGTTCCTCGGATTTACTCTGGGCAGCATGGCTTCTGCTGGGCCACCCTAAAGTCCTTGAGGGACACTTTATTGTCAAAGATGTCAGAGAAACCGGGCGTACTAGAGCAGACTTAACGTCCTACCACTTAGGGAGCTTAAGCAGCCTGCGGCAAGTTCCCAGCCCGGTTACCTAGCGAGACCCTGTTTCAAAAAATAGATAAATTTTTTAAAAAGAGCGCCTTGGCGAGGTGACTCAGCGGATAAAGGCGCTTGCGGCCAACCTAAGCTCGACCCCTGGAACCCACGTGGTGTAAGGTGAATCCACTCGGGCACGCGCGCTCCAGGGCATGCCCCACCCCTTGATAAAATGAGATTTTTTTTTTTTAAATTAGTTTCAAGGGAAGAAAAAAAAAAGAGAATGGCGTGCTCAGCTCTAAATGGGACAACTGGAGGCTGGAGAAGTGGTTCGTAGGACCCAGTCATGACAAGCTGGGTAGGCCTGAGTCTCAATAGTTTACAAACCTAAGGCAATACCTGCTTCCGAGAAACACCACAAACTGAGACCACCTAGGAACAGATCATCCAAAGGAAATTCCTAACGTTCCAACTCTTGTAGATAGGATCACCTGCTAGCACACACCCATAGCTTTTCACCAGGATACCCCTAGACAAATGTCAGCCAATTGGGGTCCTGAACCTTAGAGATCCCTCACCCTCACCTGTGCCCAACCCTAACTGAGCTGGGGCTCTCCCATCACTCCAGTACCTTAGACACACAGAGAGTCTGAGTTTGCAAACTTGTGTAAGAATAAAGGCTCTTTGCTTTCACATACAGGTCTCCTAGTTGGTTTTGGGGGATTCTGTGATCTGGGCCTAACAGGCTCAGTGGTTAAGAGCACTAGCTGCTCTTCCAGAAAACCCGCATCCAATTCCCAGCACCTACATGAGCTCACAACCTTTTGTAACTCCAGTTCCAGGGGATCCGACACCCTCACGCAGACAGACATACATGCAGGCAAAACACCAATGCACGTCAAATAAAAACTAATTAGTTAGGACAGCTACCCCAAGACACAGAAATGATGGAGGAAGAAGAGCAGTGAAAAGGTTTTAAGAGCCTGAGGTAGCAAAGCTCTGCATCTAGACAGTATTTTCCAGACACGACAGAATGGTTGCACACAGGAACTTAACACCCATGACTGCATGGAGTCCAGGCATGGGTGTGGGGAGGCTGCCGGGGGAGGAACAGTGGCCACCAGAGACACTAGATTCGGGTACTCCGTGTGTACATGTGTGATGGCATGTGTTCCACCACGGCACACCTGTGGTTGACAGAGAACTTGGGGAAGTCCCTTTTCTCCTTCCACAATGTAGTTCCTAGGGGTTGGGGATTTAGCTCAGTGGTAGAGGGCTTGCCTAGCAAGTGCAAGGCCCTGGGTTTGGTCCTCAACTTCAGAAAGAAAAAAAAACCCCACAATGTAGTTCCTAGAGATCGAATTCAGATAATCAGACTTGTCAGTAAGTACCCTTACCTAGTGAGCCATTTTGCCAGCCCTAACCAGAAACCTAAGCTAAGGTGTCTGGGGTCCTGTATGTGTATATACTGCTATGCTCCTGGATCCGGCCCGCAAGCCTTCCTTTTGTTTCTGAAACAGCCTGAAGTCTTTTCCATCTGCTGGGCTTTGGCTTGCCGTTCCTCTACAAGGATCATTCAGAAACCTGAACAACCACTAGGTTTCAACTTTTTTTTTTTTTTTTTTTT
>NC_022022.1:342255-349755 GCF_000317375.1 Microtus ochrogaster
TGTAGACCAGGCTGGTCTCGAACTCACAGAGATCCGCCTGCCTCTGCCTCCCGAGTGCTGGGATTAAAGGCGTGCGCCACCACCGCCCGGCTTAGGTTTCAACTTTTGAAGATTTCTTATGTATAGTGTTCTGTAATGCATGCCTACACGCTAGAAGAGGCACCAGCACCAGATCTTAGTACAAATGACAGCAAGCCACCATGTGGTTGCTGGGAAATTAACTCAGGACCTCTGGAAGAACAGCCAGTGCTCCTAACCTCTAAGCCATCTCTCCAACCCCTAAATGTCACTTTAAAGAAGCTTTCCCTACTGAAATTCTCTCACTGATTCAGTGTGATTTTGTGTTGTGTTTCTCTGTAGCTTTGGAGCCTGTCCTGGAACTTTCTCTGTAGACCAGGCTGGCCTTGAACTCAGGGATCCTCCTGCATCTGCCTCCCAGTGTTGAGATTAAAGGTGTGTGCAACCTTCACAAAGCTGAATAGCGCATTATTAATAACAGATACTCAATAAACATTTACAGAATGAACAAATTTGCAAATGTTATCTTTTTCCCAACTTCCTCTAAGTACCCTTTGACATACAAACCCATGTTTTCCCTGATGCTTTCCTGACCTGGAAGCTCTTACACATCCAGAACATCTAACATCCACGCCTCAGTGTCCAGCTGCACCCTTACTTTGAAATAGGATGCCCTCCTCCTGTAGAGCTCTGTCAGCTGGCAGGTTCTGTAGGGCAGGGCCTGCGCCTTTAATCTGAGCCCCACCTGCTCTGGTCAGACAGGTTTGGAGACACAGGGAAGGGGAGGGAAACTGGGAAATACTTGCAGAGCCAGGTAGGAGCCAGGCAGCTCCTTTCTGGGGATCCTCGTCCCTCCCTCTCCGTGGATGGAAAGTAAGAGGGTATCTTGGGTCCAAAGGGCAGGGGTAGGAGGGGCCCTAGAGGTGAAAGAGGAAAAAGAGCCCAGACCAGAAACAGTGAACTGGAGAGAGGCAGGAGGAAAGAAAGACAAGGGAACAGCCGCACTAGAGCTGGAAGTCTGAGTGGGGCCCAGCCCTGTCGAATTGGGTGAGACTGGCAAGGGTGGGGGAGTTCAGAAAATGACTGGTTTCTGGACTGGGGACTAAGGAACTGAGTATCTGGCCACTGGTATCAGCTGCTAACAGAGTTCTAGGCCGAGATCTGCAGGGCAAAGGGCGAGTGGAAGATGAAGGGGCAGTTTCTCCATAGAATGATTCTCAGTTGTAAAGAAGTTCCTCCCGTTCCATGACCATGAATCCGGGGGTTTTGGTGGAGAGCGTAGAAGGCAGGTGTAGGCGTAGGCTGAGGTCACAGCTGCCAGGGCTTGTGCCCCCTGACTCACCCTTAGCCCTGCCGCTGCCACCGCCCTCTGTCTCAACACCTTCCTCCGCACTGTGTTCTCCCTAGAGTCCCATGAGGCCGGCTGCCCTGGTGCGGTCTAGTTTGAGGGACTGTCCTGGGGCCAGAAGACAAGGTATTTTCACAGAACTTACCCCACTCCCTTTAGGATGATATCACCTTGGGGTAGACCTCAGAACTGAAGCCTCACGATGACAGAACCGGAGACACTGGCCCTGCTGGAAATGAAGGCACCTGAGGCTCTAGAGAAGAGCTTACCACGGGCTTTAGCCCCCACTGACCAGCTGCTGGAGGGAGAAGATGGGACTGAGTCCCCTGGAGCTGAGTCTCTCAGACGGGGGTCTTCAGTTGGTTCCCCTACAGTCAGAGAGGGGCCCGAGGATGGTCCAGACAGCACTATCAGTGAAGCTGCGACTTTGCCTTGGGGAACTGACCCCCAGTACAGCGTCCTGCTTCCGGATCCCCCAGGCTGGCGAGATATTGAACCAGAGCCCTTAGAGTTGGAGGAACCGCTCCCTAAGTCGGAGGAACCGCTCCCTAAGTCGGAGGAACCGCTCCCTAAGTCGGAGGAACCGCTCAAAGATGATGCCAGTTTGCTCCCTGAGAAGTCAGTTAGGGCCTTCGTGCCCATTGATTTACAGTGCATTGAGCGGAGGCCGCAGGAGGAGTGCATTGTGCATCGTAAGGCCGGACAGGCTGAGCGTAGGAATTTCCTGCCAACCCGACTCAGCCACCATGAGCTTCCAGAGCGCAAGTGGGCTGAGGCAGTTGTGAGACCTCCTGGCCGGTCTTGTGGGGGCTGTGGGAGCTGTGGAGGCCGCGAGGCGCTGAGGGCTGTAGCCTCGGTGGCTGCTGCTCTCATCTTCTTCCCCTGCCTGCTGTATGGAGCTTACGCCTTCCTGCCCTTCGACGCTCCGAGGCTGCCCACCATGAGTTCCCGCTTGATCTACACCCTACGCTGTGGGGTCTTTGCCACCTTCCCTATCGTACTAGGTGAGTCTGGGCAGTGGAGAAGGGTTACCTGGGAAGAGAACTACAGAGACTTGGTTAGGGTACTTTCTCTTCATTCTGTTGGAACCGTTCAGGGCACCTCAAACCTGCCACTCTGCCCCCTCTCTTCCAGAGAGCGTTTGTGATCTCTCTGCAGTCTTGACCCAGGAGCCGGCCTGCAGTTTCTGACCCCCGTGCTTCCTCCCCTGCAGGGCTCCTTGTGTACGGCCTGAGCCTGCTGTGCTTCTCCGCCCTCCGGCCCTTTGGAGAGCCGCGGCGGGAAGTAGAGATCCACCGGCAGTACGTGGCCCAGTCCGTGCAACTCTTCACCCTCTACTTCTTTAACCTGGCCGTCCTTTCCACCTACCTGCCCCAGGACACCCTCAAGCTGCTGCCTCTGCTCACTGGTCTGTTTGCTGTATCTCGGTGAGTAGGGGCTGTGGTGGCCACGGCTGGGGAGGCGTGAGGAAGTGAAAGTGCCAGAACCTCCAGGGGCTGAAGGAAGCCTGAGGATTTCTGCGCGCACACCTGTCTTCACTGGGAAGCATGCGCTCAGCTCCCTTCTCCTTCAGAAGCTGCTCTCAGAGGTGTGCCAAAAGGGAGCTTCTGAATGCTGTTTACTTTGGTACAGAGACTCATCTAAGCACAGGACTGACCATCCTGCTCCTAACCTCAGGTGGAATTTAGTGCGTCCCCTGAAGGTACTCCTCTAGTCTGTGACACTCTAGTCAAAAAGCTTTAAAAATTGGCTATGTGCGAGATTTTCTGCTTTATTTTGATTGAGGCAGTCACCATCTCACCATGCAGCCTGAACATAAACTCTTGGTGGTAATCCTCCTGTCTCACTCTCTCCAGTGCTGAGATCACCACCACACCCCCTTCCAGGTTTAAGCATTCTAATTGCTAAAGTTCTCTTTTTTCTTTGTTTCTTTTTCCTTCCTTTCTTCCTTCCTTCCTTCCTTCCTTCCTTCCTTCCTTCCTTCCTTTCTCTTTTTCTGAGACAGGGTATTTCTATGTAACAGCCCTCGCTGTCCTAAACCAGGCTGGCCTCGAACTCACAGAGATCCACCCGCCTCTACCTTCCGAGTGCTGAGATTAAAGGCTGCAGCACCACTGCCCCATGAAAGTTCTTTCTTACGCAGTGCTGAAAACTGCCCTAAAGCTGATGTAGTAGCTTACTCGGGTCTGCAATCACAGTACTTAGGGGGCTGAGACAAGAGTTCAAGTAAACCTGAATTGCATAGTGAGTTCTGGGTCAACCAGTACAACACAACTACGACCTTGTCTCAAAAAACAAAATGAGCAAGTGAATCTCTGCGTTTGAGGCCAGCCTGGTGTACAGAGTGAGTTCCAGAACAGCCAGGGCTACACAGAGAAACCCTGCCTTGAAAAAGAAAATAAAGTGATATGAAATAAAGAAACAAATAAATAGACTGCCCTGACCCCGACCTTCATGGTTCAGCCGTGGACAACACAGATGAGTTACTGCACTTGAGTAGCCTCCTCGTTTAGTGGTTAAAGGCTGGGACCCTTGGCGCCCACTCCAGCGGGCAAGAAGTCTGCCTGTCGGTGAGCAGCACTTTCTACCCAGAGGCCAGGTCACCCTCACGGCCACACCACTTTTCTTTCATTCAATTTGAGTCATCAGTGAATTTTATTTTATTTGGATTTTCGAGACAGGGTTTCTCCATAGCTTTTTGGTTCCTGTCCTAGAACTAGCTCTTGTAGACCAGGCTGGCCTCGAACTCACAGAGATACGCCTGCCTCTGCCTCCTGAGTGCTGGGATTAAAGGCGTGTGCCGCCACTGCCCTGCCTAAATTTTATTTTATTGAGACAGGATCTCAAAATGTAGCCCACACTGGCCTGAAAATCTGTAAATCACAATAACGAACATTTAATTGTAATTTAATTAAAAATGAAATTAATTTGACTCACTTTAATTTTTTTTTTGTTTTTGTTTTTTTTTTTTTTGTTTTGTTTTTCGAGACAGGGTTTCTCTGTGGTTTTTGGAGCCTGTCCTGGAACTAGCTCTCGTAGACCAGGCTGGTCTAGAACTCACAGAGATCCGCCTGCCTCTGCCTCCCGAGTGCTGGGATTAAAGGCGTGTGCCACCACCGCCCGGCGTCACTTTAATTTTAAATAGTAAATAAAAGAAAAGACAGGGAATAATATTCTCACTTCAGAGATGTGGGAAAGCGAACATTGTATGTTCAGTACATATAAACAGGATGTTTGTAGTAGTACCAGTCTTGGCACCCGCTCCCAACTGGTCTCCCACTGTCTGCTTCTGACCGATTTAGCCAGCTGGGCCCTGGAGAGTCAATAACCTTTGTCATGCTCCCACAGGCTGATTTACTGGCTGACCTTTGCTGTCGGACGCTCCTTCCGAGGCTTTGGCTACGGGCTGACTTTCCTGCCGCTGTTGGCCATGCTGATGTGGAACCTGTACTACATGTTCATGGTGGAGCCGGAGCGCATGCTCACTGCCTCGGAGAGCCGCTTGGACTATCCGGACCACGTTCGATCCCTCTCCGACTACAGGCCACGCTCATGGGGCTGAGCTGCCCTACGGCTGTGTAGGGGTCTTTCAGCACCTCCCTGAAACAGTTGCAGGACTGGCCTTTGCCTGGGTCATAGACCTTAGATGGGAGGTACCTTGCTACTTAGGGGCCCCATCCAAAGGAGCCCAGACACCCCAGTTCTCTTCTACTTGTGCTGTACCCCTGGAGTGCGAGAGCCTAAGGCAGAGACAGGAGAAGTATACTCCTTTTTGGGCAGTCCTCCACCGTGCCAAGCCAAGGCTAAGGTCCCAGCTTCCTGTGGACCAGAGGTGTAGAACCACAGGCCAACCTGAACTGTCTGCCTAAGCCCAAGCGTAGAGGTTGGTTCTCATCAGACAAGGACTTTGCCATCTTTGACATGAGGTGAAAGCCTTCCTAAGGGGCCTGTCTTGGTCAAGCTGTGACCTTCCTCCTCCCAGCCTACATGGGTTCCTATAACCTTCCACTTTGCAAACTTCCAAGCAGTACTAAGGTTTTAAAAAAAGGTGTGTGGGGGGATTTGGGGTGGCAGAGAGATGAAACCTCCAAAAGAACTGTAGATGGATTCCCATGTAGTGGCTGGGATGGCAATGACTGCTTGTCCAGTATGTAATAAATCATGGCCTGCTTCCCATGGCTCGTCTTCCTGCTAACTTCCCCACCCCCAGGACATAAGTCACCTCCTGGCATCAAGATCAAGGGGTGGAGGGTGCTTCACAAGAGGCTTGGGGAGAGACCACTAGGATTGTCGAGAAAATGTGCCCTCGAATAGAAATTGCCTATTGCCTGAGAGACAGATTAAGTCTGTCTCTCAATCTTCCCATTTGCTGGACCCAGCCTGGCATGGTGGCACAGGCCTTTAATCTTGGCGCTTGGGAGGTAAGGGCCAGGGGATCTCTAAGTTTAACGCCAGCCTGGTCTACAGAGTGAGTTCCAGGACAGCCAGGGCTACACAGAGAAACCCCATCTCAAAAAGAGAGAAAGAGATCGGAATCTGGACTGGAGTGTGGAGCACTTGTTCTAGCAAAGGACCCTGGTTCAATCCCCAATACCTGTATGGTGGTTTACAACCATCTGTAACTCCAGTTCCAGGGGATCTAGTGCCTTCTTTTGACCTCCACAGGCAATACTCTCTGTCTCTCATGCACGCACATACAAACGCAGTGCACATCCACACAAGCAGGCAAAATATTCACACATATAAAATACATAAATCTCATTTAAAAATAAGAGAGAAGTTGAAATCTTTTTTTGGGAAAAATATGTCTATTTCATGCACCTTAGGGCAGCCAACCACTGTAGGCCTTCAAGTCTTACCCAAGGGAAAGGAGAGTGGTAAATGACAGAGAAGGAACATCAAGGGGGCCCTTCCTTTTCCCAGTAATTCTAGCCTCTCCCAGGGAGCCCCGGTAAGCTGAGGCTGGCTTTTGAGGTTCTGCAGAAAAGCAAATGACAACACTGCGCCTCTCCCCTCCAAGGTGTGAGGCACAGCAAGGCATGTGGTCCTGCCTCTCCATCTGCAGTTCAGTTGATGGACTGGTACTCAGAATACGGCTTGTGTCGCAGCAGCAGAAACAGGCCTCCCCCCAGCAACAGGAGCCCTGGAGTTCCCAGGGCCACTGCTATGATTCCGAGGACCAGTGGAGATAAGGAGTCCACTGGAGGGACACCCACTCCCAGAAGCATTGACCTAGAACAAGAAGGTTAAAAAAAAGGAGGTAAGCAAGCTTAGGAAGGAAGGCTGAGGGCTCAGCCCTTCTCCACATCCTTGGTTCTTACCAGGAGAGGTAGTGTTCGTCCCAGTAGCCAGGGCCTGTGGGAGCCCCAAATGTCAGAGTGAAGGCACATAAGTTTTTCTGGGACCCAAAGAAGGCTTGGACAACAGGTGAGCGAGGGAGCGAATGTGCCAAGGTGTAGTTAAGGGAGGACACCTGGCAGGGGAGGGCTGATTCTCGACCCCGCTGCTTCTGAGAGAAAGCCACTGGTCGCCATTGCATGAAGCCAGATGGTGAAGAGTCCCACAACAACTGGTCCAGCTGGAGAGAAAGGCCACGGAGGCAGAGAGATGACCCACCTGTGCCAGCTTTCTGTTCCTGCCTCTCCCAGATTACTGCAATGAGGCCAGCAAGCGTCCCCAGTGCTAAGTGTCATTCTAGGATGGGCATTGCCGGTTGTGGCAGGGCCCAGTCCTCTCTACACAGAGTAGAGAGATGAGCAGAGTCACAGCCTTGCTCTTCTGCCATTGCTCCCTCTGGGCCCCGGGTCACAGAGAATCCCATCTGAAGACCATGAAGCACTGCTTTTGCCTGCTTCCTTGGAGGGCAGAGATGTCAGGTGATACATCAGTACAGCCCAACACTAACAGCATCCAGACAGAGTATTGTTAATAAACGGGGACCATATGTGGTGGTGTGTGCATTTAATCCCAGCTCTCTGGAGGTAAAAGCAGATGAACCTCTGTAAGTTCAAGGCCAGCCTGGTCTAGATAGCAAGAGTTCTAGGTCAATCAGAACTATATAGGGAGGGGCTGTAGAGATGGCTCAGTGGTTAAGAGCATTGCCTGCTCTTCCAAAGGCCCTGAGTTCAATTCCC
>NC_022022.1:350070-360978 GCF_000317375.1 Microtus ochrogaster
CGGATCTCTGTGAGTTTGAGACCAGCCTGGTCTACAAGAGCTAGTTCCAGGACAGGCTCCAAAACCACAGAGAAACCCTGTCTCGAAAAACTAAAAAAAAAAAAACACATTTTTTAAAAAGTAACAAATGGTTGGTTGGTTTTCTGGGATGCTAACAGGATCCCACTTCATATTCCCGGCCGTCTACTCCCCGTATAGACCGGACCTGGAAGACAGCAGGTGCGTACTCATCGTCGATGAAGTGCAGCTCTTTCACGGAGGGGCAGCTAAGGCCAGTATCCAAGGTGGCCACTTCTAGGCCAAACAGGGAGTGGTTTCCACGAGGAGACGCTCCAACCAGGGCAACTTCTAGCTGGCAGGCGTCTGCGCTGTGCAGGAGGCGAGGGGGCTGGGCAGGTCGGCCAGATCCCGAAAAGGCCTGGACCTAGGGAGGAGGAGGAGGCCAAGTGAAGAGAATGGTGCTTGAAGGATACTCCCATCTCACAGATCAGCCTTCTGAGTTCCTTCCCCACAACCTCACCTTGAAGGCCAGGCTGCCATTGGCAAATGCTCCAGTAGGGTCATCTACAGGGTGGCCTCGGAAAGCGGAGCTCAGAGTGGTGAGGTCCCAGGAGCTGTTCCAGGAGAACTCAGCCAAGGAGTAGGGAGGGTATGGCTTTCCTGAGGGCTGGGCTGCCCCTTTGGAGACCTTGGTGCTGTCAAATTCAAGCAGCTGGGGACAGGGTGGAGTGGAATTGGGCTTGTCTCCCTCCGACATTCTCCTGCAGATGGCTCTCACTCCACCCACCCTGTTCTTAGCCCTCCCCTCTCCCTTTGGGTAGAAGGAACTCGGTCCCTGTGCTCTTCCCTCTGAGCTTTCGGCCCCCTCACCCTGGTGAAGACAAGAGCAGAAGAAAACTGGATGCTGTCCTTGGGGAGCACCATCAGACCCCCATCGGGATCAGGAGACAGCAGGAGACTCCAGTTGACACTCAGGACACTCTGCGTGGTGTTGGTGGCCACCAGCACCACAGCTGGAGGCCCTAGGGTGCCCCATACATAGTGCAGGGTGGAGTTGGTGCCCACTGCCCTGATATGAAGCAGGTTCTGGGGATTTGGTCCACCGGAAATAACCTCCATATATACCTAGAACATGGGATTGTGGGATGGAAAGAACAAGATCAGGGATGGTCACAGGCAAAGAAGCAGTTTGTGGGTGGAGGACAGGACCTGGGCACAGCCAGGGACGGCAAGGGCCTTTGAGGCCTAGGCAAGAGGGATGTGTGGGAGTGAGGGATCCGGGAATCAGGGGCAGATGGAGGGTTGAGAAGAAATAGGGTAGATCCAGGATTACCCTGACCTCGGTGAGGCGATCAAGGCTTAGGCCTGAGAAGGCTTTTTAAACCCCCAAACTTCCCTGTTGCTGGGCTCCGATGGCTTGACATCACCAGAAGGCAGGAAGCCATCATGCATTCTCTCCTCCACAGCCCTTCCCATCACTCATGGCTCCATGCTGGCTCTCTGGGGTCACTCCTCTCTTGCATCCACCCTCCACCCCTCCGTTGCCCCAGATTCCAGTCATTGTAGAAAGGTTGTATTTCTGGAAGCATCTATTACGTTAGTTCCAGAACTCTTACCTGGCGAATCTCTTCTCCCAGCAGGCTAAATGGAGCTGCACACACAAGACTCAAAAGGAGCCATGGGGTTGGGGCACAGGGTACCCAGCCCCAGTAAGGTTCCCAACAACGGCACATACAGCCGCTTGGAGTTTAACTCAGCGGAAGAGGCTCAGAGTCACATGACTCCCTTCCTCCTGATCCCTTTAGAGGGCGGGCTACCTAACCAGTTCTTAAAGAGACCGCGTCCATTAACACAGTTGTCAACACAAGTTGAAATAGCATCAGGAAGGCTGAAGGTAAGATACATTATTCTTTTTTTTTTTTTTTTTTTTTTTTTTTTTTGTTTTTCCAGACAGGGTTTCTCTGTGGCTTTGGAGCCTGTCCTGGTACTAGCTCTGTTAGACCAGGCTGGTCTCGAACTCACAGAGATCCGCCTGCCTCTGCCTCCCGAGTGCTGGGATTAAAGGCGTGCGCCACCATCGCCCGGCAAGATACATTATTCTTAACAGGTTGGCCTGGAAGACATTCCAGACCAGCTGTGCAAATACTCCTGCTTCTCCTCAGACCCCTGCCAGTCCCATCCAATATACCGGGTTAGCATGTATGCCCAGATGTAAATTCCATGTGGAACCATGGCAGAAAGGTAGAGCGAGGAACCTGCACACCTTCAATCCCAGCACTCCCAAGGCAGAGGCAAGTGGACCTCTGTGAGTTCTGGGCCAGCCTGGTCTACAAGAGCAAGTTCCAGGATAGGCTACAAAGCTACAAAGAAACCCTGTCTCGAAAAACAAAACAAAACAAAAAAACCCAAAAAAACAAACCCAAACCCAGAAGGGCTAGATAGCACGCATGAAGTCCTGGGTTTCCTCTACAGCACCATAGAAAAACAGAATGTGCTTGGGCGGTGGTGGAGCACACCTTTAATCCTAGCGCTCAGGAGGCAGAAGCAGGCAGAACTCTGAGTTCGAGGCCAGAACTGGTCTGCTGAGCAAGTTCAAGGACAGTCAGGACTAAGAGACACCCCCCCCCCTCTCAAAAAAACCAACCAAACAGGATGTGGTGGTCCAAGCCAGACAGTAATCCCAGCCCTCAGCGGTGGAAACAGGAGGATTAGAAACTCAAATTCTGGGCCTGAGAGAAGGTTCAGCAGGTACTTGACAAACAAGCTTGATGACCTGACCTCAAACCTCAAGAACCTACATGGAGGAAGAGAGAACCAACTCCTGATAGTTGTCCTTTGGCATGACAAACACATACACTACTATGTAATGAAAACATCGCAGAGGGTTCCTTTTGATCACGTATTTATTAGATTCCCGGAAGAGCTCACACTTTTATTATGAAGTTATGCAATACAACAATTTGACTAAATGCATGCTTTTTGCTTAGTTTTATTTTTGTTTTGTTTGAGACAGGGTTTCTTTACACAGCCCTGGCTGTCCTGGAACTCGGGTTCCCTGGAAGAGCAAAAGTGCTCTTAGCCACTGAACCATCTCTCCAGTCCCAACTAAATCTTTTTATTTTTAAAAGATTTCTGCCGGGCGGTGGTGGCGCACGCCTTTAATCCCAGTACTCTGGAGGCACAGGCAGGCAGGTCTCTGAGTTCAAGACCAGCCTGGTCTACAAGAGTTAGTTCCAGGAGAGGCACAAAAGCTACAGGGAAACCCTGTCTCAAAATTAAAAAAACAAACAAACAAAAACAAGGTATAGATTTGAAGCAAATGTCCTGGCACAAGCCTTTAATCCTAGCATAGTTAGCCAGGGCTGTATGGAAGACACTGTCTCAAAAAAAAAAAAAAAAAAAACAAACTACTTGAGAATGCTAACTATAGCCCCAACCAAGCAACAAGGTTTTTTTTTTTTCTTTTTGGGTTATTCTGTATAGCCTTGGCACTATGCAGACCAAGCTGGCCTTGAACTCAGAGATCCACCCGCCTCCGCCTGCTGAGTCTTGGGACTAACGTGTGCCATCACCGCCCAGTAGAGCTCGTCTTAAAGACTGTTTTACTTATTTTTTAAAACAATGTTTAACTTTATGTGCATTGCTATGAAGGTGTCAGATCCCCTTAAACTTGAGTTACAGTTGTGAGCTGTCATGTGGGTGCTGGGAATTAAACCTGGGTCCTCTGGAAGAGCAGTCACTGCTCTTAACTGAGCCATCTCTCCAACCCCCAAGACTATTTTATTTTTGTGTGCATGCCACCTCTGAGGAGGTTAAAAGAGAGACTTGGATTCCCTGGAGCTGAAGTTAGCTATGAGTCACCCAGCATAGATGCTAGGAATTGAACTTGCTTCCTCTTAGAGGCAGTAAGCTCTTACCCAGAGACAGGGCATTTACTTTGCAGTCTAGCTAGACTGGCCTTAGACCCAGAAGAATCCTGTATAGCAAGTCCTTCTCCATAACACAAGCTCCCAAAGACTCAGAGAATTAGGAAAGCTTGTTCCACTAGCTTGTATAACTTAAATCAACCCATTTAATCCCCACTGTGGCGTGGCTTGTTACCTCATCTTTCCGTACTGCTTTCTCTGTATCTGGCTGGATACCCAGTCTTTCTTCTAGGAGACCTCTGTGCCCAGAAGTACCTCCTTCATTCTTCCTGCCTAGCTATTGGTCATTCAGCTCTTTATTAAGCCAACCACAGTGACACATCTTCACACAGTGTAGTATTACACAACATTCTGTCTCAGCTTCCTGACCTGGCCTTTGAATGAGTGTAATGTCTGTGAATGCAGGCGCACATGGAGGTCAGACAGCCACCTCTCTCCTTCCACCCACTATGGTATTTGGGGACTGAACAAATGTCATTGGCTTTAGTGGCAAGCATTTTTGCCTACTAAACAATCTTACTGTCTCAGTAGATTTTGTTTTCTTTCAGAGACAAGAGCAGCACAGAATGGTCTCCTACTTGTTATATAGCTGTGACTCTTAGTGTGAGCCAATTTTACAGCATTTGGAATGAGGCTAGTAAGCCTCAAGGCACACATGCTAAAGGAAACCCAACCAGCCAGATTTGTGAGTTAGAGGCCAGCCAGGTCTACAGAGTTCAAGAGCTGTTATACAGAGAACCAGTTTCAAAAAACAAAACAAAACAAAACAAACTCAATTCATCTCCTTTGCCCCTAAGGTTTCCAGCCTCCTCTTGTATTGCTAGGATGTAGAGATGAGCCCGGAGATTGAAGAGAACACATGACAACTGTCTCAAATGACTTAGATTTAATCACTGGAAGCAAACTAAATGGAAAGCTTACAATAGAGAAGAGATACATGTCAGTGCTTTTTGCAAACTGAGATGGGACAGACTGGGGACTGCCCCTCAACTTGATCCTTTGCAAACAAAGGTGTCCACAGTGTTCCTGGAACTCTGGCTCAGGAAACAGGAGACTGCTGGTTCTGTGCGTTGAAGTCACCTTGCTCACCACTCACTCCTGGCCAGCATCTGGAGCACTGCTTTGCCGGGTCTGGTCATCACCCTTCTTCTTGTGCCCAGAGACAATGTCATCAATCCGCAGAAGCAGAACTGCAGTCTAAGAGTAAAACAGTCCAAAGAGGTCAGCTGAGAAGGGAAAGACACTGTTTTCTTTTAAATGTATCTCCTCCCACTGAATTACCATTTTATCTGGAATCTCCCCTTTTCAGAGTCTTGAATAAACAATGCAGTCCTCCCTAAGCAAGGGGATGTAGCTTGTGCCCTGATACACAATGTTTTCTTATAAGCTAAAGGTAAGTAGGGAAATGGAATTCTTTGGGAGATCTTTAGGGAATACTCTGCCTTTTGTGGCCCCCGCTTCCAAAGCACAGCAGTTACAGAAACAGCATATGTATACCTTGGGTGTCTTACCTCCACTGCTGTTTTGTATGTTTGCAGCTTCACAGCCAACGGTTCCCATATACCCAGCTCTTTCATGTCCACCAAGGTACCAGTCTCGCCATTCACACCCCACGTCTCACAATTCTCCTGTGTGTGCTTGGCCTGCAGATGGAACAAACCCATGGAGGGAGAATACAATGAAGCAAACTAGCTAGCGTTAGGAAACAGACCAGCAAACAAGGCAAAGATGGAAAGATTTTAAAGGAATGTACTGTAAGAAAAGCTAAGGGACAAAGGTAAGGCTGATGGCCGCTGAGAACACCAAGGTTGACTCTAGCATACACACACCCCACACCCACATCAATGTGTGCACAAGTACAAGCATACGTGTGCTTATGAGCATACACACAGGCTGGCAGGAAAAAAACAAAAAACAAAACATCTCCTTAGACAAACATAGCTTGCCTTACCTTGGGGCAAGGTATGAACATAGAAAAGAACTCACTCGGAGGGAGGTAAGCAGACGAATGGTACTAGCTCCACAGTTCTGGATCAAGGTACGAGGGATGACCTCTAAAGCTTGGGCCACAGCTCTATATGGCCACTGTTCCACACCAGTCATAGCCTTAGATTTTTCTGTCAAGGCATGGGCCACAGCCATCTCCGAGGCTCCACCACCAGGCACCAACTGAGGGTCCAGGAGGACGTTTCGGCACACTTGCATGGCATCCTGGAGGTTGCGTTCTACTTCCTTGGGGAAGCAGAGAAATGGTATAGTCAGCTCAATGACTCAGAAAAATCAAGAGCATCAAATGATTTCCTGCCTGACAAGGTTTTAGCAAAGTACAAAGGAGGATAACTAAGACAACCCTTGTGACTCCTACTGGTGAAGGGCATAACTCTGGTGGTGGTGGAGTAAACCTTTAATCAGAAGGCAGATCTTTGGGAGTTCAAGGCCAGCCTGGTCTAAAAAGAGCTAGTTAGTTCTAGGACAGCCAGAGCTGTTACAGATAAACCGTGCCTCAGGGGGAAAAAAAGGAGGCATAATTCAGAAATATTAAGTGAGGACAGGAGGGGAGGCCTGCAAGAGGATTAGGGGATGGTACACCTCGAGTATGAGGTTAAGTTTTTATGTATCTCATCTCACCCTCACTAGTTATGTCCTTCAGGAGACAGCATGGTGCACTGCAAACTGTCTACTGCTTACCAGTAATGTAGCTTTTGGGAAAGGTACTTCCCCTGGAGTGGGGATGGAGAAGGGGCTGCAGAGATAGATGGCTTAGTGGTTCAAGGCTCTTGCCAACAGGCCTGACAAAGCTTGAATCTTGGAACCCACGAGAGGGAACTAACTTCACAACTGTCCTCGACTTCTGTGCCAGCACCACGGAATGTGTCCAATGCCATCCATGACAAACAAACATAAGATAGAAGAACGGCGGGAACAGCAGCAGCGCAGAGTCTGACTCAATGGAGACCGAGTAGGAGTCCACGGGGAGCTACAAAGTGAGATCCTCCCTCCCTCCCTCCCGTACCAGGACTGTAGCTCAGGTGGCAGAATGGTAGCCTAGCAGGTGTAAAGCACCCTTAGTATCACACGAACAATGGGGTTGAAAATGCCTAAATCTTTTTACCAAATCGAGGAAGGCTGGAGGTCCAGATGTCAGTCATCCTCAGCTACACAGGAGTTTCAAGAACCCCACCCAGGGTGGTAAGGGTAGGATTTATAGTCACCGACCCATTAAGAATTTTTTTTTAAAAGATTTATTTATTAATTATGTATACAGTATTCTGTCTGCATGTCTGCTGCCGGCCAGAAGAGGGCACCAGACCTTATTACAGATGGTTGTGAACCACCACGTGGTTGCTGGGAATTGAACTCAGAACCTTTGGAAGAGCAGGCAATGCTCTTAACCACTAAGCCATCTCTCCAGCCCAAGAAGAAATTTTTTGTTTGCAAACAGGGCCCGTGTCGCCCTTTCTGTCCTAGAATTAAGTAAGTCGACCAGGCTGGTCTTGAACAAACCCACAGAGATCCACCAGCCTTTGCCTCTGGAGTGCTGGAATTAAAGGTGTTCACATCTGGTCTGTTCTTATTTACTGTTGTATGGGTTTTGTTACTGTTTTTTCAAGACAGCTCTGTCTGTCCTGGAACTCACTCTGTATACCAGGCTGGCCTCAAATTCAGAGATCCACCTGTCTCCGCCTCCCAAGTGCTGGGATTAAGGACCACTTTTTTTTCCATTTAACAAAGACAGGATAGGCCTCACATTTTCAAATTTCCACTGATCCTTCTGCTTCAGCTGGGATCACAGGTATGAGCTACTACCCTAGGCTTCCAAATCACAGCAGCTAAGTAGGTAACAAGATCACTAGTTTGTTTCCAAACTATGCCTATCTCTCCCTGTCTTCTTCTCGCCTTTAAGATGAGGTTGGCCTCATAGTCTGTACGCAGGAGTAAGCCATACTTCCAATCTACCACCATGCCTGGTTCATGTGGTGCTAGAGTCAGAACCCAGCACTTAATGTTCTTTTAACCTCACCATCAAGTGAGTGGTTCCGATCCTTTACACGTTTATGCAGACATGCAGCCACAGGCCAAAGGATCATGGACTGAAATTAAAAACTGCTAAATAAATATTTTTTTCTTTTCAAGTTGACATATTAAGTTTGCTACTGTGGTGAAAAGCTCAGGATGGAACAATATCCTTTCCTTGCTTACACCAAGGCTCACTCACCGAGAGTATCTCCTTGCTGGCTCCTCTAAGAAGAATGGTGCAGGCCTTGGGGTCTTTGCACTCAGTGATGAATGTGAAGTACTCATCTCCAATCTTTTTGATTTCCAATAGGCCCGCGCCTGTACCAACATCTTCTTCTCGCAGTTCCTCTGGTCGGCTGACTATCCGTGCCCCACAGGCTCTAATGGATGAAGAAGATAGAGAGGATATGATTTCAGATGCTTTTTGTCCATCTGTAGTCTACAGTCTGTGAATAGAATAAAGTAAATTATTAGAATTACTCAAGTGGTCTAGACTGACAAGTGGAAAAAGTTTTAAATGCACACAGGCCAATTTTTTCGAGGCAGGGTTTCTCTGTAGCTTTGGAGCCTGTCCTGGCACTCGCTCTGTAACCAGGCTGGCCCCGAACTCACAAAGACACACTTGCCTCTGCCTCCCAAGTGCTGGGATTAAAGGTGAGCGCCACCACCATCCAGCCAAGTTCCTTAAAATAAGGCTTTAGTAATAAAATTATACACACACGGCAACCATTTGCTAGTAAAACCAGGCGTAGCTGGATCCAAGTATAATTTTTTTGATAAAGTATATATGTACATATCTAACATGTACGTATATACATATATACATACATATAGCAATGGTGAGTTCTCGGTATAACTCAGCTGAGTCTTAATGCCTATAAATAAGGTTGATTCAAAGAGGGCCATGAGGGCTGGAGAGATGGCTCAGCAGTTAAGAGCATTGCCTGCTCTTCTAAAGGTCTTGAGTTCAATTCCCAGCAACCAAATGGTGGCTTACAAGCATCTGTAATGAGGTCTGGTGCCCTCTTTTGGCCAGCCTTAAGGCATACACACAGACAGAATAGTGCATACATAATAAGTAAAAAAAAAGAAGAAAGAAAAGAAAAAAGAGGGCCATGAGATGGCTCAGCAGGTAGCACACTTCCCACACAAGCCTTACATCCTGCGTTCAATACCTGGAGCCAACAGACTCACAAAGCTATCCTCTAACCTCCACATATGCACTGTGGAACACCCGTGTACCACTGCACATCACACAAATACAAAGGAATGAAAAAGACTGTACTAAAAAGACCCCAAAGTCAAGGAGCAACAATCTGAGAAAAAGTTATGACACACACTGTGGCAGTTGGAATGTCACTGGCCCTCATAACCTCATAGGGAGTAGTACTATTAGGAGGTGTGGTTTTGCTGGAGTGGGTGTGACTGAGGGGTGGCCTTTGAGGTTTCCTATGATCAGGATACCTCCCAGTGTTCAGTCCATTTCTGGCTACCTGACACATCTCTCAATATACCGCCAAGCTCCTCATGATGATGATAAAGGACTGAACCTCGGAAACTGTAAGCAAGCCACCCCAATTATGCTTTCTTTTTAAGAGTTGCTGTGGTCATGGTGCTGAGAGCAACAGAAACCCTAAGACACACATCTACAATTCTTTTTTTTTTTTTTTTTTGGTTTTTTTCGAGACAGGGTTTCTCTGTGGCTTTGGAGACTGTCCTGGAACTAGCTCTGTAGACCAGGCTGGTCTTGAACTCACAGAGATCCGCCTGCCTCTGCCTCCCGAGTGCTGGGATTAAAGGCGTGCGCCACCATCGCTCGGCTACACATCTACAATTCTAGAACAGGAAGTTGAAGCAGGAGGATTGTGGGTTCAAGGCCAGCTTGGAATCCAAGACTAGCATAGATTATAAACACGGCCAATTTTAATAAATGTAAACAAATTTTGCTTTTGAAATAGTCTCTTTTAATCCAGGCTGGCCTCTAATGTCTAGCCTGGTCAGCTCAATTCACAAGTGTAAGGGTATACACTTATTTTTTTTGTTTTGTTTTTCGAGACAGGGTTTCTCTGTGGCTTTGGAGCCTGTCCTGGCACTAGCTCTGTAGACCAGGCTGGCCTCGAACTCACAGAGATCCACCTGCCTCTGCCTCCCGAGTGCTGGGATTAAAGGCGTGCGTCACCATCGCCCGGCTAAGGGTATACACTTATATAGGTGTGTAGCAGTGCCCAGCAGGACCACACTGGTTCTTCTAATCTGTATGAGAGAGGATCTGTCCTGGAGCTCAGACATCCATCTGCCTCTGCCTCTCAAGTTACCATAGCACTAAACCCAGCTTAGGACTTTCCTTTTTCTTTTTACGAGACAGTTTCTCTATTTAGCCCTGGCTGTCCTAGAACTTGCTCTATAGACCAGGCTGGCCTCAAACTCAAGCCACCAACTCCCAATTTATATGGACAACTCTTTTTTTTTAAAAAAAACAAACAAACTTATGGGCATTAGTGTTTTGTCTGCATGTATGATTGTTGAGGATTTCAGATCTTGGAATTATGGACAGTTGAGCAGCCATGTAGGTACTGGGATTTAAATCTGGATCGAGTCAGTGCTCTTAACCGCTGAGCCATCTCTCCAGTCCCTTGATGACACTTCTTAATCGCCATCCTTTCTCTAAACTTATGGGCAAGCAAAGACAACTAAATATACATATACTATGTCTCGAACCATTTTGGAACAAGCAGACACAAGTCAACTTGGATTTATGCTAATGTGCCTGTGCATGGTATCTCTCCCAAACTCTATCTTCTAAAGCCTGCCTTCCTCCCTCTCGGTTTTTCGAGACATGGTTTCTCTTGTAGCTCTGGAGCCTGTCCTGGAACTAGCGCTGGCCTCGAACTCGAGATCAGCCTTGCCTCTGCCTCACGAGTGCTGGCATTAAAGGTGTGCACCACCACTGCCCGGCTGAGAAAAC
>NC_022022.1:361608-373426 GCF_000317375.1 Microtus ochrogaster
CTCTGCCTCCCGAGTGCTGGGATTAAAGGCGTGCGCCACCATCGCCCGGCTGAGAAAACTTTTTGATAAGCAGTTATATCCTCTATCATTTCAATCAATGACTATACTATGCAGCTTTAAAAAAAAAAAAAGAAGAAATGAAAGAAAGAGAAATACTGCCTACCTTTAGCTGGTTTACTTACCTAGCAATGCGATTATTGTCTGTCTTCCGGACTCTGCGAATGGCTGTGACATTGGCCCGCATGAGGTAGTGCTGAGCTAAATCTGAAAGTTTAGAAAAGCGTCAGCCAGATCCCTGAACTCCAGACTCCAAAATAGTTTTAACCCTAAAGTAGTATTCTGAACAGCACATGACACATTTTGTTTTAATTTTCTAGAGACAGGGTTTCTCTGTGTAGCCCTGGCTGTCCTGGAACTAGCTCTTGTAGACCAGGCTGACCTTAAAGGTGTGTACCACCACTGCTTGGCAAAAGCACGTGATGTGTCTTTACCAATTTGAGGGATAAAACCAAACCAAAGCCACCCACTCTTTTCTACCTCAAAAGGCAGATGGAGCCTTACCTGAAATGCCCTTTTCTGTGATGACCACATCAGGCTTCAGCTGAATAATGTCCTCACACAACTGCTGGATGTACTCTTCTTCCATCTGCAGGATTCGGGTGAAATCCTCCTCTCGTGTAATCTCAATGTCAGTCTGTGAGTGAAGACAAGGTGACAAAGCTAGAGAGATGACTCAGAGCTCAAGAGCAAATACTGCTCACAGCTGCCTGTTAATTCCAGCCCTAGGGGATCCGACACCGTCTTCTGGATTGCACTTAGACGCAATGTTCCCCAGACCTCTATGTGCACATTCAAGCACACACACACAAAATTTCAAGGCTGATGAAGCTATTTAAGTGTTATCTCAATAACTGTCCTCCCTCCCTCCAGCCCAGAAATTATGAATCTGAACGTCGAAACTTCACACCCATGTAACCAGGTGTAACTTTATTTACTAGTTAGTGTGCATGAATATTTTAGGTTGATTCATCTCCCCCACTTGTGAATTTTTGGGACACAGTCTTAACTTTCTCTACCCGCTAATCTCATTCTCAGCCTAAATGCTGGGATTACAGGTGTAAGCAACCATGTCCCTGGATTAACTTGATTCTTGTTTCCAATCATTAGTAAGATCCACTGACACCGGGTGGTGGAAATGCATGTCTTTAGTCCCAGCACTTGAGAGGCAGAGGCAGGTGAATCTCTGAGTTCAAGGCCAGCCTGGTCTACAAAGTGAGTTCCAGGACAGCCAAGGCTACACAGAGAAACCCCGTCTCAAAAAAAAAAAAAAAAAAAAAAAAAGATTCACTGGCTTAAAACCTGTAAGTCTCTATACTTCACAAATTCCCTTTAGCGGTAAAAATTAAAGAACTCAGGCCATAGGTGCTCCTTATACATTAGAAGACGTGTGCATGGCACACTTTAATCGAGAGGCACAAGCAGGCGGATCTCTATGAGTTTGAGGCCAGTGTGGTCTACAGAGCGAGTCCCAGGACAGGTTCCAAAGCTACCAAGAAACCCTGTCTTACAATCAATCAAGCAATCAATCCCCAAACTAAAGTCCTACAGAGCTAGGTTTAAAATGGGCCAAAGTCAAAGGAGAAAAGTGAATAAATGTGCTGTGAGGCTGGTCCTGAACCAACGATCCTCCTGCCTCATTCACTTTCCTAAGTAGACAGGACTGTAGGCACACGTCTGTATCCACATGTCTGATGCAGTTTTAATGAATGGAGGAGTGATTTTTTTGGGGGAAATAAAGCAATATCAAACTATTTTCAAGAACTATTGTGAAAAATCAGTGGTACCAAGTATACAGGACAATAAATGGCAGCGAGCACACAACTTTATTGTCACTTTTCCATATTAAGTCAAGAGCCCACTTTAAAACACATGCACAATTTAATTCCAGTATCTGGGAGACAGAGGCAGGTGGACTGGATCTGTTAGTTCAAAGCCAACCTGGTCTACAAATGTAGATTTCAGGATAACCAGAACTATGTAAAGAGAAGCTGTTTCAGAAAAACAAAAGGCTCCACAAGCTGGGAATCTTACCTGGCTTTCTCCTTTCTTGTACTCCAGAGAAGAATCCAGTAGCACAATTCGAGGGTTCTTGATATAGCGGCGCATTCGTGGATGGGTTACATCCTTGTTAATCATTACTCCACGTAAGACACACGAGTCTTCAATGATGCCCCCAGGAATCTGAGCCAAGGAAGATTTACTTCACTACATAATCAAGAGGCAGTAGCTGGGACTAGGGTACATCATATAGCACTTGTTTTCCTGGGTCTAAGCCTCAGCAACACACACAAGCCTCAAACCCATCTCCATATTTGCTTCTTTCCTAAATGACTGTTTCAAGGATATCTTTCTTCCATGAAGCTCAAAAACAAAATAACAAGTGGGTAGGCAGTGACAGGCTTGCTTAAGTTTTGTCAAAACAGAAAAGCTTTGTGTTTTATTTGCAATTGTTAGGTTTACTTTTTGGCAAATTTTATTTTTGAGTGTATGAGAGCCAATCTTGGCTGTAAACTTGACATCTGGAATCAACTAAAACCCAAGGAGTTGGCACATCTGTGAAGGACTTTTCTTGATTGGATTATTAGGCAGAAAAGACCCACCCTAAATCTGGGCCACACCTTTGGTGGCAGGCAACATAAAAGCCTTTGCTGTTTGCTTGCTCATTCCCATGGACAACTGTCCCGCTGCTGTGGCATTAGACTCCTCTGGGAGTCCAAGGAGACTGAAGACCAGCTGAGACAATAAGCCTAGTGGACTCAAATACCCGACTCTTGGCTTCTCTGTCAGGTGACAGTCACTGTTGGAACGGTCGCTGAATAAAGGCCCTGTAATATTTATTTTGCTAAGTGCTGCTCTCTAGAGAACCCTGATTAGTGGTTTGCCTGCACATATGTGTATTATCTGTGTGTGGTGCCCTCGGAGGTCAAAAGAGGAAATCTGGTTCTCTGGAACTGGAGTTACGGATGGCTGTGAGACACCATGTGGGTGCTGGAATTCACCTATGGGTCCTCTGCATGAACAGTAAGGGCTCTTAATTACTGAGCCATTTCTACAGCTCCAGCACTTACAAAATTTATATCCTCACTGATGACTAATATTTACATGCATCAATATGGACATACCAATGTATTTCCTTACCCTTGGTAAACCTTGTGTATGGGAGGCAGTGAAGGCAGCAAAAATTATTTTAGGAATTCTTCCTCGATACTCTTAGGTTTTTATTTCCCAGGCTCTCAGTCTGTCCAGTTCTCCTTTCTGGTTCTAACTAAAGAAAGACCCCTCCTCAGAAGTGGAGTGACCGTGCCAGATAGTTCACTCTCAGGCACACACTGGACAGCTCACCTTCTCCACCCTTGCATACTTTTTGATGTCTATTTCCTTTCGGCCATTCTCTTCAAACTGCACAGTCTTGACAGCATCCAGGGCAATATTGCATGCCAGAGAGGACCACCGACTGATGACTTTTGTAGTAATAGAGCTATTGATGATGTTCAGCATCATGTCACGGTTATTAACATCAACAGGGGTACTGGAAAAAGAAATACAGGTAACATGTTCAGCAGTAACCATAAAATGTTTAACACAGTACCTCAGAGAGTACCTGTGTTTTATGACGCCTACCATTTGTAACTAAAATTCTCAAATTAAGTGAAGGTTAACAGTCATACACATTTTGTTTACAAGGTTTTGGTTTTGTGTGTGCGTATTTTGGAGTTTCTCTGTGTAGCCCTGGCTGTCCTGGAATTCACTTTGAGATATACCAGGTTCCTCTTCCTCCCGAGTGAGTGAACTAAAGGCAAGCACCACCACTTTCTGTTTTTTTTTTTTGAGGCAGGGTCTCTCTCTGTAGCTCTCTGGTTGTTCTCAAACCAGACTGGTCTTAAACTAACAGAGATCCACCTTCCTCTACTTCCCATTATTTTTGGGTTTTTTGAGACAGGGTCACCCTGTGTATCATAGTACTGGGATTAAAGGCTTATAATTTCCTTCCCCACCCACCCAGACAGGGTTTCTCTGTGTAACAGCCCTGGCTGTCCTAGAACTTACTCTGTATCATGTACTTTTTTAAAAATATTTATTTATTTATTATGTATACAATATTCTGTCTGTGTGTGCCTGCAGGGCAGAAGAGGGCACCAGACCTCATTACAGATGGTTGTGAGCCCCATGTGGTTGCTGGGAATTGACCTCAGGACCTTTGGAAGAGCAGGCAATGCGCAGGCAATGCTCTTTACCTCTGAGCCATCTCTCCAGCCCCGTATCATGTACTTTTATACTTCCTATATTGTACTATTAGCACCAAGCAAATATAAACTATTAATTCTCTAGATTCAAGCATCATTTTCAGGTGTGGCCCTCATTTTAACGGAAAGCTGCTGGCTGTTATCTTCACAGCACAGAGCACTGAATTAGCTGTACGCATACATAATAGTAGGACAATTTAATACTAAGTCTTGAATTAACTCTAACAACTCACTGCTTATGCTCCTTAGTGGACTCTAGTATCTAGGAAGACAGGCCTATCTTAAAATACACTTTGCATGGCAGCTATAACATTTAAAGGCGTGCGTCACCACCGCCCGGCCAGATTTCTGTTCTTTACACACACATGCACATACCACCGCCCAGCTGAATTATTTTTCTAAAACACAAACTTCTTTTCTCCTCCATTTTGACTCCACTTCTTACTATATAAAGCCAGAATGAAAGTCACTGTAAGTGTGTGAGCACGTGCACGTGTGCTGTATGCTTAGCTGTCTTAAGAACAGAACACTCAACCTAAGCCTCCCACACTATTCATTTCCAGTCCTGCTCCATACCTGATTTTCTTCAGGGTGTTGATCATATCCTCCAGTGCCATGCGGTAAGCACTGATCACCACTGTTGGGTGCATCTGCTGCTCTAGAAAGTGCTCAGCCACAGACAGCATTTCTCCCGCTGTAAACAAGGACACAACCATCATGGCAGTGCATTTCAAAATACCAGAAGATGAAGGCAATTAATTTCCTTATGCTTGCATGGATATTTTGTCTGCGCATATATATAGGTACCATAAGTATGGCCAGTGCCTGAGGATGCTAGAAGAGATCAGATCCCCTGGGACTGGACTTATAGACAGCACCTAGCTTCTATGTGTGCTGGGAATTGAACCCTGGACCTCTCTCTGCAAGAGCAGTTAGTGCTCTTAACTGCTGAGTCACCCCCACCAGCACACACGTTGTTTCTAATTTCTTCCTCCAACCTTCCACTTTCCTCTCACCGAGAATAATTACTGATGTGGTCCCATCTCCAACCTCTTCATCCTGGGTCCTGCTAATTTCAATCATAGACTTGGCTGCTGGGTGTTGGACTTGAATCTGAAAGAAAAATGAACCAAGACTACTCAGAAGATTGAAAAAAAAGATAACAAGAAAATCCCAAAACTTACTTATTTTGTTTTTGTTTGCCTGTAGAGGACAGGGACAACTTGTGGTAACTGTCTGGCTCTTTTTTTAAATTTAGGAAAAAAAAAAAAAAAACCACAAAAACTATCCTTTTCCATTTTACATACTAATCCCAGTTTCCACTCCCTCCCCCCTGGCTATCTCCTTCCACCCTGTGGATGCTGGGGTCTGAACTCAGGTTGTCAGGTGTGGCAGCAAGCTGACCCATCGTGCCACATCTCAAAGACCACTTAGTTTGGCCCTAACTCTTGAGCTTCTACTTCCATACACACTGCCTTCCCCTTTGTTTTACAGGCCAGGTGTGTTAGCGCACGTTTTTAATCTCAGAAGTGATAGGTAAAGGTTAGTGGATCTCTCTAAATTCTAGATCAAGGACACCCATATATAGCAAGCTCCAGGTCAGCTAAGGCTACATAGTTGAGACCCTGACTCCAAATACAAAAACCAAAACCTCTCCAGGAGCTAAAGAGTTGCTCAATGGTGAAAGGTGCTCACTGGCCTTCCAGAGAACCCACCCAAGTTCAGTCCCTAGCACCAGTGTTAGGGCTCACAGCCAAGTGAGGCTCTACCTCTAGAACTCATTCCCACTGGGGGTCACATACCACATATCTACATTATGATTCCTAACAGTGGCAAAGTTACAGTTATAAAGTAGCATTAAAATTATTTTATGGTTGGGGTCACCACAACATGAGGAATTCTATTAGAAGGGTCGCAACATTAGGAAAGCTGAGAACAGAATCACTGTTCTGTAAGATTCTATACTCTATCCTGGTCCATGGGCAGGCACACAGACACACAGTGCTCCCCCCCCCCCCATCTTAAGCACTTTTTCAAGTTCTCCTTTTGTAGGAAAAGCATCCCTGAGAACTCAAGCATTAACACTTCTTGAGGACAGAGCAGTTTCTCCAGCTCAATACTGCAAGCACCATAGTGACTGAACTGTGTGTCCCCTGGAGATCCTAAACGCTCAGACATGGGATTGTGGCTTTACTTGAAGTAGGTCTTTGTAGAAGTATTCAAGTTAAAACGATGCCATACTGGTTTAAGGGGAGTCCCACTGGTGTTGTAACACATACAGGAGACACCAGAATTATATGATGAAACAGAGATCCTGGGTTTACAAAGCAAAGGAACAAGAAATACTATTAAAAGCTAGAAACAATAAAGGATTCTTCCTTAATCTTCAGAACCAGGCCCCACTGCTACCTTGATTTCATAGTTGCAGCCTTGGTCCACAGGAAGTTAAGTTTCTGGTGCTTCCCCTAGTCCCCCTTCTTTTTTTGGTGCTGGAAATTGAATCTAAGACCTTTCACATGAAAAAGATGTACTCCAATACAGAGGTTCATATTCTAGCCCCCAGGTTTTGTTTGTAAGACAAGTTATTGATACACAGCCCAGGCTGTTCTCAAACTCTCAATTCTTCTGCCTCAGTTCCTGAACGCTGGGATAACAGGTATACACCACACCTGGATTTTCCATTTTTAAGACAGCTATACTAGACTAGCCAGGCATAATGGCCCACATCTATAATCCCAGCATTTACAATCCCAAGGTTGATCTCAAATTCCCAATCCTCCTACCTTTATCCCCTAAATGTGGAGGTTACATGTACACTGTCATACTTGATAGCCCTTGGATTTCAGAGTTATACAGCCTCTACAGCCTAGGGTGACCCTGAACTCATGATCCTACTTCTACCAATGCTGGGATTAGGAGCGTACAACACCATGCCAAGGTTTACGTGTCTGAACAGGCTCTGGGTATTTATAAAAATTTCAGAAAAGGGGGTGAGAAAAAAGGAAAGACAACAAAAACAAAAGCACACACCTCTCGAAGAATGGCATTGCCATCGTTGGTCATCACGATGCCTCCCATTGGGTCCAAAAGCATCTAAGAAAAAGCAAAAGTGGGGAACTAGAAAAAGACAAGATCTTCTGAGTAAATTGGGAGCATGGGGTTCTTGGGAGAGGGTAGAAAGGGAGGGGAGAGGCAGGGAGGGGAGCAGAGAAAATGTAGAGCTCAATACAAATCAATTAAAAGAAAGGAAGAAAATGCACAAGTCTCAGACATAACAAAAACGGAGGACCTGGAGTTTGAATTCCAATAAAAGAAAGTCCAACCTTCATCATAGATTTAGGTCCCAAACATGTCCGGATGATGTCTGCAATTGTCTGTGTAAGGAAACACAAATCAGAAAACACTGTGATTTGGAGACTAACAGACAAAACCAGTATTTTGTTTTAAACAGGGTCTCACTAGTATCTCTGGCTGGTCTTGAATTTAGAGATGCTTTCGTTTCTTAAGTGATGGGATTATAGGCGTGCTCCACCATGCCCAGTTCTGACTAGTGTTTTGCCTGAATACATGTTTGTGTACCAGATGCAAGTCTGGTGGCCATAGAGGCCTGAAGAGCACGCTGGATCCCATGAAACTAGAACTGGAGTCACAGGAGATTGTGAGCTAACATCTAGGTTTGAGAAATGAAATTTGTCTTCTACAAGAGCAAATGCTCTGAACTGCTGAACCAACTCTTCAGCCAGAGTCAGTTTCAACAATGACACTTGACAGTAAGGAGGGCAACCATTTTACACACAGCAATAAATGACCTCTCACACACAGTGTGTGCAAGGCCTACTACAGTTTCAATGTCCTTAGAGTTCAGCCTTAATATTTTCACTGACAGTGGCCTCCAGGCCATCTAAAATCAAGTCTTGTACTCACTCAAGAGATATTTACTTGGAAGACAGAGACGATCAGATCTCTGTGAGTTCAAGGACGGCCAGCCCGACAAAGGGGGCAGGGGCGGGTTTGGAGAGAGGACTGGTTGCTCTTCTGGAGGATCCAGATCCGAGTTCTAGCACCCACATGGCTCACTATCACAACAATCTGTAACTCCAGTTTCAGGGGATCCGACCACCTCTTCTAGTCTTCTTGTACACCAGGAATGCACATGATACACATACATACATGCACACAGCTTATAAAACCTCCCTCCCCATACCACCACCAAGGAAATGCCTTGGAAAAGCAATTTTGCCTTTGCTTAACTGTATCCTCTGAAGGCAGATCCACAGAAAGCTTATATCACAAATCCAGAACAAACTCATACAAACACTGAAAAAGTGTGCTACCTTGGCAGCATTGATATTTCCAGACTGAACTTTTCTTCCAGATTCACGCTTTGTATTCTGACCTAGAACAGATATAAACACGTCAACGGCCCAGTATACACAAGCAATTCATTTCCCACCTTAACAGAAAATGTTTACATTTTTAAATCTGTGTATGTATGTATGTGTATGTCAGGTGCACAAACACTCGTCAGTGTGGAGGTCACATGACAGGGTTCAGGAGTTGACTATCACATGTGTGCCAGGGTTAATCTTTGTTATCAAAGCCAGGTGTGATGAAGCATGCCTTTAATTTCAGTTCTAAGAAGGCAGAATCAGGAGGATCTCTGTGAGTTGGAGGTCAGTCTGGTCTCCCTAGAGAGAATTTGTCTCAAATGAAACAAAAGCAACAAAACACATCTCTGGCTATTAGGCTTGGTGGCAGGTGCCTTCTTTACCTAATGAGTTATCCCACCAAACCTATTTAACAACTTTTTAAAATAAAAATAAATACAAAGATTTTAGAGTTTGATGACCAGAAAACTGTTTAGGGCTAGGCACCGGAGAGACAGAATTCAAGGCCAGCCTGATCTATAAAAACTTGCGTGGGGGCTGGAGAGATGGCTCAGTAGATAAAAGCAGGAGAGGCTCTTGCAGAGGACCCTGGGTCAATTTCCAGCACTAACTAACATGGCAGCTCACAACCAGTGCCAGGGGATGTGATGCCCTCTTACAGTGTCTGCAGGCACAGATATATATGCAGGCAAAATACACATAAAATGAAAAAAATTAAAAACAAACCCAGAAACTGCTTATATGTACCCTTAGCTCTTTACTTCTCAATTTTAGCCCCTGGTACATAAAGATATAACCTGGAATACTTCAATTTCAGAATCCTGATCAATACTCTCCTGTAGGCTCACATATTTCCAGCGGGGATTCATGCCTAAGGATGGAGAAAAGTGATGCAAGTGCACATCCCTCACCAACTCCTGGGAAGAGAAGCCACCGTCTCAAAGATTAGTGACCAAGAAAGCCTGCTCGAGAGGCTGGAAAGATGGTTCAGTGTTTAAGAAAACTGGCTGTTCTGCCAGGATCCAGGTTCGATTCCCAGGCACCCATTGTGGCTCACAACTGCGTCCCAGGGGATGTGATTCCTTCTTTTGGTCCCCACAGGCACGAGACACTTATGCGGTACGCAGACACATGTGCAAGCAAAACACCCATACACATAAAACAGAAAAAAGAAAACAACCCAACACTCACGACGTATCCAAAGAAAATTTAATTCCCAAGGAATCTCTCGCTAGAATAAGACTAAAGCCTGCGAGCCAGACGGGAAACTTGTCTCGCAGGAGAGGAGAGCAGTGACCCTTATGCCTCTGGTCTGATGCTTGAGTTTAAGCCCAAGGACTTGTCTGTGGGTGGGTGGGAAGGGTGGTGTCACCGAACCCCTTTGTGACCATATCGAATAATAATCTTTTTTCTGTTTTTCTATTTACTATGTTTAACTAGTCGAACCTGGCTTAACAGCTCCCCTAACAGAAAAGGCACTGGTGCTCTTTACTCAAGCAATGAATGGCATTTCCTAAAGGGGAAAGAAAACCAAGAGGAATTGGAGGAACTTAACTAGTTGAGGCAAGGCGTGACACTTCCGAACAAGCGTCGCTGAATGGCCGCTACCGCCAAGATGCTACTTGCGATCTGCCAGTAAAGGCAGCTTTAATTTACCAACTTAATTCCCAATCCTTTAAAGAACTACTACAGCCTACTAATACTGACGTTAAAGCACGGATTAAGCGATTTGTTCTAGGTCAAGCAGCTAAGGGATGGACCCAGGATGAGGCAAGGCCTAACGTTAAGAATGATTATTCCCAAACTACATGCCGGAAATCATGCTAGAAAGGACACGGGGGCGTGGAGGGTGGCGGCTAAAGAATGGAACGCGAGTGGGATGGAGCACACGTAAAGATGAGCGACTTCGAGAGCGTAAAGGCATTTTGTCAAAGGAGGGCGACGGGAGCTGATAGGAGAGAAAAACCAGAGAAGGCGCTTCCAAAACGAAAAGGCGGTTGGAAGGTACGGGGGGGCCGAGTCATGGCGGGACGGAGCTGGGCAACCCTGGTCAGCGTGGGGAGAGAGGGGCGGAGGAAACTACCGCCTCCCTGAACTCACTGAGCACGAGCACTGGACGGTGGCCCATCATGGCGGCACGATGCGGAGCCGAGGACCCAGAGTTGGGGGAACCGGCAGAACCTTCTGGAGAGAAGAGCAGCGGAAAAAACGCTGCCTCCTAGGGACTGACACAGAAACCTGCTACCCTCTGAAGGGCCGCCAATCACTAACCTCACTTTATTGATTGGCAGGAACATAGACCAATAGCCGATACTAGCCCCGCCCTTACGTAAGAAAGGTTAGGCAAGTTAGATGGAGAGGACACGATGGGGGGGGGCTTGGGAGACGGGAGCGCCTGCGCACTAGCATGGCCGCTCCCGGCCGCGTGCAGACGGAATGTCTGCGCAAGCGCCGAGGCTCGGCCGGTTGGCTGGCTCGCTACAGCGCTTGCGTACCAACTACAAGGGCGGGTGCTGGGGTTGAGGCTTTGAATTAATGCTGCAGGTGAGGTCATGAAACTCTTGTTTTGTCCATCAGTTCTCGTCCCACCGTGAAAGTCAAGAAAGGCACGACAGTTTTTCACTTTTTATTGCAGCTTTTGCAACCGGAGGGAATAGTGGTACGGGGATAGCGGCCGTGGCCGGAAGGGTTGAGGCAGTGGAAGTTGTTTGGTCACGGGGTGGGGCGGGTACGGCCCTTTTCTGCCCCCGAGCATGCTGGGAGTTGTGGTTTACCTTTTCTAGACTCTATTTTTTTTCTTTAAACAAACCAAAATCCTGTTTTTTAGATGTACTCACTTTTTTTTTTTAAATTTTGTGCGCCACATGGCATGCCTGGTGCACGAGGAGGTAAGAAGAGAAAGTCCGATCCCCTGGAACTAGAGTTTAGGATAGTTGTGATCCGCCATGTAGGTGCTGGGAACTGAACCCGTGTTCTCTGCAGCATCAGCTAGTGCTCTTAACTGTTGTCCTATTTTTTTCCTTTTAAAAAGAGATTTAAGCCGGGCGGTGGTGGCGCATGCCTTTAATCCCAGCACTCGGGAGGCAGAGGCAGGCAGATCTCTGTGAGTTCGAGACCAGCCTGGTC
>NC_022022.1:376366-377913 GCF_000317375.1 Microtus ochrogaster
AACACACTACCGAATGTGTCTTTAGATAGCCCTGTCCTAGTGGTATTTTCAATAGCCACTAACCTTGCCTGGTACAGTCTGGGGGTTGTAAATTGGCATGGAAATTTAAAGCAGGTTCTTGTTGGTGCACAGCACAAATTAGTTATATATGGGGACGGTAGTTTTTTTTTGTGTTTTGTTTTTAGTTTTTTTCATCTTCAGTTGTCTCTGATGCAGCTTATACAAAGATAATTGTTGTTCTGTTAACTGAATACCACTCTGTAATTGCAAAAAAAATTGCAGCTGTTTTGTTGACATTCTGAATGCTTCTAAGTAAATACAATTTTTTTTATTAAAAAAAAAAGGAAACACAGGCTTGTTTGACTGTGGTCTTCTGATTCTTTCCCAGGCACTGCACCTGTTGCTGTTGAGATGGAGCAGCAGACTAGTAATCCTACTGACCAAAAAGGTGTGTCACGGGCCCCTATCCCCTTCCTCAAAAGCTAGCCTCTTTATTTGCCAGCGTTCATTGTTTTTTTAATTTTTGTTTGCTTGTTTGTTTTCAAGACAGGGTTTCTCTGTGTAGCTTTGGAGCCTGTCCTGGAACTTGCTCTTGTAGACCAGGCTGGCCTCGAACTCACAGAGATCCGCCTGCCTCTGCCTCCCGAGTGCTGGGGTTAAAGGCCTGCGCCACCACCGTCCGGTTTACTCGGCATTTGCAGAAATGACTCTGGTTTTGTGTTTGTTTGGCCTGGTAACTTGGTTATTTAGAAAGGACATGTGGGGATTTTTTGGGTGAAGGAGGAGATAGCTCTCACTTCATTGCCACAGTTGTCCTGGAATTCATCTTGTAGCCTAAGTGGCCTCAAATTTGAGACAACTCTTTTGCCAAAGCACCCCACATCCCAATATTGGGATTATAGGCATGACCTGCTGCATCCAGCTTTTGTTGTTGTTGTTCTACACACAGGGTTTCTTGGTGTGTACTCCTGGCTGTCCTGGACGAGACTCTGTAGACCATGCTGGCCTTGAACTCACAGAGATCCACTCCAGAGTGCTGGGGTTAAAGATGTGCACTGCCACTGCCCAGCATTCTTTTTTTTTTTTTTTTTTTTTTTAAGATTCTTGCTATTATAGCCCATCCTGGCCTCCAATTTGCAATAGACCTGCCACAGGCTCCCAGCTGCTGAGATAGTAGGCATGTACTACCACTCCTGGCTTTGATACGTTCTTTTTATAGAGTTTCTCAGTAAGTAGAACACAGCTGTGCAGTCTGAAGACCCAGGTTTAATTCTGGCACGGTTATGTGACAGTTATAGAATCCTGACTACATTTCCCAAACATGGGATTCCTCAAGTATAGTGCTGCTATATAGAAGTAGTAAGTATATACCCACTTCTTAGGATCATTGTAAAAGATATCTGAGGGCCTGGGGAAATGGCTCAGTGGATAAAGTCCACTGGCCAGACAGTCTAGCTGAATTGATAAGCTCCAAATTTTTTTGTTTTCTTTTGTTTTTCGAGACAGGGTTTCTCTGTGGTTTTGGAGCCTGTCCTGGAACTAGCTCT
>NC_022022.1:378818-379674 GCF_000317375.1 Microtus ochrogaster
TTAGACAAGTGGAGAGTAATTGAGGAAGATAAGTGAGGTAGACCTCTGGCTGCCACACACATGCACACACACAAACACACACAAAAGAAATATGCATGTATGTATATATGTGGTACATACACATGTATTAGAGACTGCACATGAGGACCTTATCCTATAAACCCAGCCCTCAGAAGTCTGAGGATAGCTGCAAATTGCATGGTAGCCTGAGCTGCATTGCCCTGTCTCAAAAAAGCAATGTTTATGTGTGTGTGATATTGCATACATGAGAAGTAGAGGCAAGAGGATGGTCACAGGTTCAAAGCCTGCCTGGGACATACAGTGAGTTCAGGTCAACCAGGACTGTATCTCCATACCCTGTGTCAGAGAGATGGTTCAGCCATTAAGAGCACTGGCATTTCTTCCAGAGGACTGACACTGAGTGCCCAACACCCACATGGCAGCTCACAGTGGTCTGTAACTCCAGTTCCAGGTGATCTGACCCTCTCTTTCTGGCCTCCAAAGGAACCAGGCATGATGTATTACACATGCATACCTTCAGGCGAAACTCTCAGAGACATAAAAAATGATCAAAGATTTGATTTAAAAAAAACAAACAAACAAAAACGAGCGGCTGATAGAGCAAAGGAGACTTCTGATTTTGTAGGATTTAGACATTGCCAAGCTTGGCATGCGTATGTGAAATGGGCATTATAGGCAATTTCTTCTGTGGTACTTTGAACAATGGACAAGAATAAGACATTTTTCTTGGCAGATGTGTGTCCCACACCTGTGATCCCAGCACTTGGGGAAGTGGAGGTAAGAAGGTCAGAGTACAATGAGACCCTGCCTCAAAAAGGGGGAAAGAAAAAAACCA
>NC_022022.1:379809-380935 GCF_000317375.1 Microtus ochrogaster
GTTCGAGACCAGCCTGGTCTACAAGAGCTAGTTCCAGGACAGGCTCCAAAACCACAGAGAAACCCTGTCTCGAAAACCAAAAAAAAAAAAAAAGAAAGAAAAAAACCATCTTTCCTAACAACACGGGACACACCCCTGTCCCCAGCTTTCTTTGTTTTAACCCTGTCTGAGGTTATTCCTCAGGGCATTTCCTCCAGCTCCACTGACACACTGGAGGCACTTGATATCTTAGACCTGTGTAAATAAGTGAATTAGTTAATTTTCCTATCTTTTCCCCATCAGTGCTGGGGATCAAACCCAGGGTCTTACCCAGGTTAGGCAAATGCTCTACAATTGCCTGGTTGTCCTGGAAGTTACTCTGTAGACCAGAGTGGCCTCGAACTCTCAAACTCAGAGAACCACCTGCTTCTGCCTCTGGAGTGCTGGGATTAAAGGCGTGTGCCACCACCACTGGCTCTTATTTCTGTAGCTTCTTTATTCCCTTTTAGTGGCTAACTAGCAATTTGACCTTGTTCTTAATAGGCATTTCTGTTTGATTTCCTACTTTCACCTTGAAACCTTTGTGATTATAATTAGATGACAGAACCCCAACTCAAACTGCCTTGAGTACAAAAGGTAATTTAGGGATTTGTGCAGTTTCAGGTGCTCAAGAACTTCAGAAGCCAGCGATCTGGGACTGGAACCATCTGTTCTTCCTTCTGTCCCCGTCCTTTCTTGCTACTAGTCTTGCTTGTATCCACTTCTGATGGTATAATGGCCACATTCAGTACCCTCATTAGGTCCAACTTTATGTCCTCCCAGCACAGCAACTAAAAAAAGCAGCTCCCTTCCTTCCTTCCATGCGTTTACTAGTTTTTTTTTTTTGGACAGTCTTCTGGGTAGCCCAGGTTAGCCCAGAACTTGCAATCTGCCTCCCAAGTGTTGTGATTGTGGTGACACACATCATTGTCCGTTTGTTGGTCCTGTGGCACGAGTGGCTCAACCAGCTTGTCGTCACAGGCACTGAGAGTGAGGCGCCAAGATTGCCCTGTGCTGGACCACTGGCCTATTTTCAGTGTTAAGAAGCTGGAGTACGGGGGCTGAGAGATGGCTCAGAGGTTAAGAGCACTGCCTGCTCTTCCAAAGG
>NC_022022.1:381400-383042 GCF_000317375.1 Microtus ochrogaster
TCTCTGTGAGTTCGAGACCAGCCTGGTCTACAAGAGCTAGTTCCAGGACAGGCTCCAAAACCACAGAGAAACCCTGTCTCGAAAAAAAACAAAAAAAAACAAAAAAAAAGAATTCCAGCACTTGTCAAGCTGAGGCAGGATTGTCGTGAGTTCAAAGGGACCATGGGATACATAAAGAATACCAACCCAGCCTTGGTTGCATAGCAAGACTATCTCAGAAAAACAAAAAACTTTAACATGTGCAACTCATTGTATTTAATATGTACAATTAAAAGACAATTTGATCTTTCTTTTTCCTCAGACAGGGTTTCTCTGTAGCTTTGGAGCCTGTCCTAGAACTCTCTGTAGACCAGGCTCGTCTAGACCTCACAGAGATCCATCTGCCTCTGCCTCTGGAGTGCTGGGATTAAAGGCATGTGTCACCATCACCTGGCTTTTTTTTTTTTTTTTGAGTCAGCGTCTCACCATGTAGCCTTGGCTGGCCTGGAACTTGCTATATAGATCCCTACAGCTGGCATTCCTGGTGGTTATGAGCTGCCTGCAGTGGGCTCTGGAAGAGCATCACACTTTTAGCTGCTGAGCCATGTTTCCAGACTTGAAATATGATTTTTAAGTGTTAACGACCAACCAATTCCTATTCTTTTTTTTTTAATTCCTATTCTTTTTAAGATAGGTTCTTACTATGTGGTCCTAAAACTCGCTCTGTAGACCAGGATGGGACCGACATGTGGCTATTCTTAGTGCTTACAGAAATCCCTGCTGGCCTCTGCCTCCTGGATGTTAGGAGTGACGGCTTGAGCCACCAGCTCGACTTCCTCATACTTTCTTTTCTTTTCTTTTCTTTTCTTTTCTTTTCTTTTCTTTTCTTTTCTTTTCTTTTCTTTCCCTCCCTGCCTCCCTTCCTTCCTCCCTTCCTTATGTATACAGTGTTCTGTCTGCATGTGTGCTTGCTGGCCAGAAGAGGGCACCAGATCTCATTACAGATGGTTGTGAGCCACCATGTGGTTGCTAGGAATTGAACTCAGGACCTCTGGAAGAACAGTCAGTGCTCTTAACCACTGAACCATCTCTCCAGCCCCCCTCATACTTTCTTACCTTAAAGGATGAGGGGCTATTTATTACGTTAAGAGAAACTTAAACATCTCAGATTTGGTTCCACAGAGAGGCTTCTCTGGCCCATCCAAATGTCAGTGGTGATTGCCCCCTTCTCTCTCTGCCTCCTCCTCCTCCTTGCTTGACTGGCAGTTTCCTAGGGCTTCTCACCCTCCAGTCTTATTTTTGCCTTTTAAGTTATCTTTTTTCCTATTCTGCTCCTTAAAAGCTTAAATGTCCCCACAGGGAGCCTCTGTAAGGGTTGGGGGCCCCTCACAGTTGGCTAAGAACACACCAGGACTCCACATTCTTCTTACTATAAAGGAGATTTATTACCATAGAGGGACAAGCAAGTTGGGGAGGGAGGGGAGACTGCCTATGGACTGGTCAAAAGCAAACAGCAAGCAACAGACTTTTTTTAAAAATATTTATTTATTTATTATGTATACAATATTCTGTCTGTATGTATGTCTGCAGGCCAGAAGAGGATACCAGACCTCATTACAGATGGTTGTGAGCCACCATGTGGTTGCTGGGAATTGAACTCAGG
>NC_022022.1:383327-385278 GCF_000317375.1 Microtus ochrogaster
TCAGCAGCATGTTTGTCATGCGGGGTCTGTTAGAGAGGCTCAGCCTCCTGGAATATGCCTGCATTGTATTCTCCCCTCACCTTTTTACACTTGTTTACATGTGGCCTTAGCTGCCCATGCACATCCACAACCCCAGTAGAAACCTTGCTTTTACCCAGGGTATTTTTTTGTGGATATTTATTTATTTAATTTCAAGACCGGTTTCTCTGTGTAGCCCTAGCTGTCCTGGAACTTGCTTTGTAGATTGCCTGCCTCTGCTTAACAAGTTTGCCCAGGTTTGAAGACTCACTATATCCTTGTGTTGGCCACAGAGAGTCTTGTACAACCCAGGCTGGCCTGAGCTTCTTGTGTAGCAGAGGTTGACCTTGAACTTCTTTTTTTTTTTTTTAATATTTATTTATTTATTTATGTTATGTATACAATACCGCAGGCCAGAAGAGGGCACCAGATCTCATTACAGATGGTTGTGAGGCACCATGTGGTTGCTGGGAATTGAACTCAGGACCTTTGGAAGAGCAGGCAATGCTCTTAACCTCTGAGCCATCTGTCCAGCCCCCGACTTTGAACTTCTGATCCTCTGGCCTCCACCTCCTATCCTGGAATTGTGAACGTGCACAATGAACCTGAAGATGTTTTACCTGATTCAGTGTCTCCCTAAGCTGATAATGAGCAGCTAAGAAACTATGCTGTACATGTCTTTTGTGTATTTCTCAGTGTCTAGTAGAGTAGTTTTTATGATTTTTTTAAAAAATGCTAGTGGGTCCCCCACAGAGCAGCGGTGAGACAGGCAGGTCGGAGTAGCTAGCTGCGGGAAATGCTAGCGGTACCGGTGCTGAACCCCAGAGCGGCTAGCGGCGGAGTGTGTGTGTGGGGGAAACGGACAGGAGACAGAGACAAGGACAGACATAACATGTTGAATATTCAGGGGGTTATGGATTGGAAAGGGAGAAGTGGGGGGCAGAGAGAGGAGAAAGAGACAGAAGAAGGGAGAAAACGGAGAGACACGTGTGCTCCAAGAGGGAACAGTGAGAGAGAGAGAGAGAGAGAGAGAGAGAGAGAGAGAGAGAGAGAGAGAGAGAGTTGCTTTGAAGGCAGGGGGGAGGGTGGGGGTGTCCGCAGGGAGTGGGCGTGGCTTTCCCCTTAAAGGGCCTAAACCATAACAGTAGTGGTCAAGGAAGTAAATTAGACTTTTCCTCCTGCCACGCCTGGCTTTAGTTAACTCTCATTGGTTTCTGTATCTTCTCTTTGTGTGTCTTCCTGGTCCTTGGGTAGGACCTGGTGTCTGCTTTTGTAACCAGGCGAAGGGATTTAATAGGAAAGGCGGTCTCACACTTGCAGTTCGACCTTTGAGAGGCCAGGGCAGGAGGGTCTTGGGTTCAAGGCCAGCCTGGGTTATCCTCTTACAATTGAAAGAGGGGAGAGGGGGCAGGGGAAGGCAAGCCAATCCCTGTTAGAATGAGTTTTGATTTAGTCACTGATTTTCAGCCAAAGAGGAAGATAATGCTGTGTGTCTGTGTCCAGCAAAACCCTCCCCCAGTTATATTAATCTTCAAGCAAATTCCTTGCCAGCCACTTTCTTGAACATCCAGACAACAGAGCTGCCTTCAGGTAAGGCTTGGTCGGGGAAGGCTTCCCAAGCAGACCAGCAGGGGCAGAAGGTTCAAAGTATCTTCTTCCCTTGGGCAGTGCTAGCTCCTCATCAAAGCAACCCCCTTGCCTGCTTTCACTGTGTAACGTGTTGATTGTTTAGTTCTCTTTGTTTCTTCTTCCTCCCAGTTTTGCTAATCCTGTTCTTTTCTCATTTATTAGCTACTTGGCTCAACTAGGCAGGGGTGAGACCACAGTCTTTCTGCTTGCTACTCGTGATAGTTAAAAGGGACCAGGGAAGCCGGGCGGTGGTGGCACACGCCTTTAATCCCAGCACTTGGGAGGCAGAGGCAGGCGGATCTCT
>NC_022022.1:386246-388299 GCF_000317375.1 Microtus ochrogaster
CTCTTGTAGACCAGGCTGGTCTCAAACTCCCAGAGATCCGCCTGCCTCTGCCTCCCAAGTGCTGGGATTAAAGGCGTGCGCCACCACCGCCCGGCTCAAGTCAAATTTTCAAAGGTTTAAGTGGAGGCCTGAAAGGCCAGCCTGGTGACATTCAGTTCCAGGCCAGCCAAGGCTAGCTACACAGTAAGACCCCGTCTTTTTTTGTTTGTTTTTGTTTTTCAAGACAGGGTTTCTCTGTAGCTTTGGTTCCTGTCCTGGAACTCTATCTGTAGACCAGGCTGTCCTCAAACTCACAGAGATCTACCTGCTTCTGCCTCCCCAGTGCTGGGATTAAAGGCACGTGCCACCACCGCCAGGCCTTTTTTGTTTTTGTTTTTTTTTTTCCCTTGGAACCCTCTCTTAAAAGAACAAAACAAAACAAAACAAAAACAAAAAACCCCAAGAGCTGGGCAGTGGTGGAAAAAGCCTTTAATCCCAGCACTCGGACAGAGTCGGCAGTTCAAGGCCAGCATGGTCTACAGAGGGAGTTCCAGGGTGGACAGGGCCATACAAAGAAACCCTGTTTCTCAAAACAAAAAGCCCAACCAAATGAAAACAAACATGGAAAGAGCATGTCCTGTTCTTGCAGTAGACCTGAATTCGGTTTCCAGGGTGGCACAATTCCATAATTCCAGTACCAAGAGATTCAAAGTCCATCAGACTGCCTTGGACATTGTTTATTAATATACACAGAAATACATGCAGGCAAATGCACATAAGATGGAAAAAAAATGCAAGTAATTAAAAACAGGAGGAACAACAACAATAAAACCCATTTTTAAAAAATGTATTTATTATATATGCCCGCATGCCAGAAGAGCACACCAGATCTTATTACAGATGGCTGTGACCACCATGTAGGTTCTGAGAATTGAACTCAGGACCTCTGGAAGAGCAGCCAGCGCTCTTAACCTCTGAGCCTTCTCTCCAGCCCCACATAATCTTGTCGTCCCCCCCCATCTCCTGCGTGCTGGGATTAAAGGCATGAGCCACAGACCAGCCACAAAATCCTTTTTTTTTTTTTTAAATTTTCGAGACAGGGTTTCTCCGTAGCTTTTTGGTTCCTGTCCTGGAACTAGCTCTTGTAGACCAGGCTGGCCTCCAACTCACAGAGATCTGCGTGGTTCTGCCTCCCAAGTGCTGGGATTAAAGGCATGCGCCACCACCGCCCGGCTTTAGTTTGTTTTTCATGATAGGGTTTCTCTGTGTAACAACCCTGGCTGTCCTAGAACTCTCTCTGTAGACCATGATGGACTCAAACTCACAGATCCACCTGCCTCTGCCTCCTGAGTTCTGGGGTTAAAGACGTGCGGCACCATCACCTGGCTTAATCAATCCCCCCCCCTTTTTTTTTTTTTTTTTGTTTTTCGAGACAGGGTTTCTCCGTAGCTTTTGGTTCCTGTCCTGGAACTAGCTCTGTAGACCAGGCTGGCCTCGAACTCACAGAGATCTGCCTGCCTTTGCCTCCCAAGTGCTGGGATTAAAGGCGTGCGCCACCACCGCCCGGCTCTCAATCCCTTTTTTGTAATAGCTTTAAAATATATTTTAACGTATGAGTGTTTTGCCCACATGCGTACCTGTGCACTGCTTACATGTAATACCTGTGGAGGCCAGAGGACGGCAGTGGATCCCCTGTAAGTGGAATTGCAGGCAATTGGTAGCAGCCATGCTTTTATCTATGGAATCGTCTTTTCAGCCCCCAAAGTTTATTGTTGTTTTCTTTTTAAGACTGAGTCTCACTATGTAGCTTTGCCTGTCCTGGAACTTCTCTGTGTGGATCAGGTGGCCTTGAATTCATAGAGATTCACCCACCTCTGCCTTGGCTCAGAGGCATGTGCCGTCGTGCCCAAATTTTTAGTTTCTTTTTTTTTCTTTAATTTTTTTGAGGCAGGGTTTATCTGTGCAACCTTAGCTGTTCTGGAACTCACTCTGTAGACAGGTTGGCCTCTCACAGAGATCCACCTGCCTCTGCCTCCTGAGTGCTGGAACTAAAGGCGTGCACCACCACCCAGGT
>NC_022022.1:388914-390940 GCF_000317375.1 Microtus ochrogaster
AAAAAAAAAAAAAAAACAAACAAAAAAAACCTCTTTCCTTTTCCTCCGTCACTCTTCCTTCAGGAGCTGGCCAGAAGCCCAAGGAATGCCTAAGACTCCTAGAGTGTGTGTGTGCCAACCTCCAGCTTCAGACCCAGCTTGCCCAACAACAAATGGCTATTTTAGAAAACTTGCAAGCTTCCCTGTCACAGCTGGGCCCTGGGCAGGAAAGCAGCAAGGGTTCTTTCCCAGTCTTATACTGCAGTCTGTTGTTAAATCACCTGCCCCAACTCCATAAATGAACTGTGGAACTAAGATACTGCGTTTGCTTTCTTTTCTCTCCTTTCATAGGCTGGAGGTGGAACTGCTCATTAGATTCTGTGTGTGCTCAGGGATTGAACCCAGGGCCTTCTGCATGCTAAACATATGCTGTGCCCCTGAGGAACACTCCTAGCCCCGAAGCATATGATTAGTCTACATGTTTCTCATAGGCACCCACTGAGTGTAAATCATCGCACAAGGCACTTGGGGTACGTGCATGTTTATTAGTGTTCTCAAGAGGAACAGAACCGATATGGTGGAGACACAGATGTAAAGAATTTGCTTACCACTTTACACTGAAATAGTAACATTGGCTGCTTCACACCTGAGAGGCTGAAACCCAGTAGCTTCTCACACCTGGAGGCTGAGTCCCTTGGCTGTCCCAGTCTGATCCCAAAACCCTCCAGGAGCTACTGGTCTTGGTCACCCATGGCAGCCTGAAGGTGCTGGTTTTGATGTCTGTGAAGGAATCAGCAGCAGCAGCTGAAGAAATCAACTCGATGAAGCCAAGCTACCAAAGGTTGAATAATCTTCTCTTGTCGTTACCTTTTTAAATCGGAGCTGCTACTTAAAGTTGCCACCCACACTTTGGGTAGGGCTCCCCACATCTATTAAGATAACAAAGACAATTCCTCAGTTGAGGTTCCATACTCAAGTAATTCTAATTAGTGGCAAGTGGATATTAAAATCAACCATTCCAGATAGAAGAGACAGCTCAGGGTTTCTGTCATTTATTAAGATATGTGAGATGCTGTGGTAGTTTGTCTCAGGAATTGGCACTTTTAGGAGGTGTGGCTCTGTTGGAGTGGGTGTGTCCTTGTTGGAGGACATGTGTCACTGTGGATGCAGGCTTTGAGGTTTCCTGTGCTCAGGACACTCCCAGTGTCTCAGTCGACTTCCTGTTGCCTGCAGGATGTGGGACTCTCAGCTACTACCCCAGCACCGCGTCTGCCTGCGCACTGCCATGCTCTCGGTCATGATGATCGTGGACTGGACTTTTTAAGCAAGCCATCCCAATTAAATGTTTTCTTTAGAAGAGTAGCCCTGCCAGGCGATGGTGGCTCATACCTTTAATCCCAGCACTTGGGAGGCAGAGGTTAGAAGATCTTTGTGAATTTAATGCCAGCCTGGTTTACAAAGTGAGTTCTAGGACAGCCAGGGCTGTTACACAGAAAAACCCTGTTTCAAAAAACAAAAACAAAACAAAACAAAACAAAAAGGTAGCCCTGGTCTGGTGACTCTTCACAGCAATGGAAAGCCGTAAGACAATTGCCCAAACTGAGAGGAGTTTTGAGGGGAGCATGGAGTTAGTATTAGAGTAAAGCTAGACCAGTCTTGATCTCAGTGGAGAGACTGACTTTATGGTCCTGTATGAAGACAGGGAGTGACTGGGTGACAGACAGGTAAGTTTAAACTTCCTTGGCAGGAAGTTTAGATAAAACCCTAGAAGTTAGAAATAAATCACTAGAAACATAGTCATCAAGGAAGACGTCCAGTGTCAGTCTCTGGCATCACATGCGTGCATAGCCGCACATGTGCTCATAAATGCAAACATGCACAGGACATGTGGTTTGTATGTGTCAGTCTGCTCACTATTGCTGTGGTTCATTGCTTCCTATTAAGAAAGGTTTTGTTGCCGGGCGTTGGTGGCGCACGCCTTTAATCCCAGCACTCGGGAGGCAGAGGCAGGCAGATCTCTGTGAGTTCGAGACCAGCCTGGTCTACA
>NC_022022.1:391040-393189 GCF_000317375.1 Microtus ochrogaster
AAAAAAAAAAAAAAAAAAGAAAGGAGTAGCACGCACCATGGCGCTGTCATGTCGTAGGCACGGAGCCCGGGCGCCGTTTGCTGTTCCACGTCAAACTTGACAGAACTTGTGCGCATGTGCGCGAGCTCCCCCCAGCGCGGGGGAGTCTTTGTGGGGAGTCTTTCGATCAGGCCATCCGATCTGGCCAATCATGTTTTAACACGATCGTTCCATTCTGGCCTGAGCCATTGGGTTGATGACACGTCAGGGCTTTGTCTGGCACTGTATATATCCTGCTCCCACGGGGACGGGGTCTCCTTGCCTCATTCAAACCTCAAGTGTAAGTGCTCCAATAAAGAGTGTGCTGAGAAGAATCCTGTTGCAGTCGTCTCTTCTGCTGGCAGGAGCGGCGTGCTGCAAGTGGTGCCAAAACCCGGGAATCTCCATCACGGCATCAGGCAGAGACCCCTGCGGAAGCAGGAGGATTCAGAACTTAGACGCTCGGAGCTGCGGCGCCGGTGAGTTCTCCGTGAGTATTACTTCTGACGTGCTGAGTGAAGGAGTGAATCTGCTCTGGGGAGCCCCTGTTATTCGGGGTATGGTCGTCTTGGTGCTTACCCATTGCCTTTTTCCACGTTTTCATAGAGCCGGTCAAGAGTGTCTTTGCTGGGACCGGCAGTAAATGAAACCGAAAGTAAGCCGGTATAGATAGGTAGGCATTTCAACTCGTGCATTAGGTGTGTGCAGATAAACGTACAGCATGGGAAATGTAGCGTCTAGACCCGCTGGCATAGCGCCTTTCTCTCGCCCTATCCAGAGGCTGCTTAGGGACCGAGATCTAAAAATCCCCGAGGGTACCGTAAGGAAGTTTTTGGAGGATGTGGATCGAGTAGCACCATGGTTTGGAGGTTTGGGGGACATCAATCTCCCCTGCTGGAACAAGCTAGGTAGGGCCCTCGAGACAGCAAAGGCGGAGGGTAAGCTTCGGCCGGGAAGTCACCCATTATGGAAATTGGTACGAGCCTGTTTGCGGGACGGGAAATGTGTCGAGGCAGTAAAAGAAGGCCGAAGAGCGCTTTCAGCCTACCAGGATAGCATGTCAGAGCTAGATACCAAGGAAGAAAAGACAGGAGAACGCAGAAAACATAGGCCTAAGGAGGGCGACAAAAGCTCTCGGAAAAGGGAGGGTGACAAGAGCTCTCGGGAGAGGGAAGAGAAAGCTCCAGAAAAGGACAGGGAGCTGGAGAATACGCGGTATCCACTCTTCGAGGAATTTCCTAATTTTTTTATAGATGAGTCCTCCAAGGATGAGGACCAATTAGATGTGGAGGAGGAAGATCTAGAGGAAGATCTAGAGGAAGCTGCAGTTCAGTATGAACGGGGACAGTGTAGTCCGGAGTATACAAGGCCCCCGCCATATGATTCACCTAGAGCTAGTGGTACAAGGAGTGGCCCATCAGCACCTCCTGCCACGTCGGCTTCCTTCATTAAGTCTAGAACATGGAGCCGGTTGGCTGCTGCGTTTCCCGTCTTTCAGGATCCCAACACAGGGCATAGATTTCATGAGCCGGTCGATTACAAACAGTTAAAGGATTTGGCTGAGGCCACACAAACTTATGGAGTGTCTGTGAGTTTCACGCTCGGACTTGTAGAACGTCTAGGACAATTGGCAATGACACCTGCTGATTGGATGAGTACTGTTAAGGTGTGTGTTACGTTAGGCCAATACTTGGACTTCAGGTCCATTTATACCGACTATGCTTATGTGCAAGCCCGTACTAATGCTGCCTGGACGGCAGACATGTTGCTAGGTCAAGGACAGTGGATAAACAATCAGACCATGTTTCCTATTCAAGTTTACCAACAAATTAATGAAATAGCCATACGAGCCTGGAAAACCCTGCCTAACAGGGGCCAAGTGTCGGGTAATTTAACAAAGATAATACAAGGACCAGCAGAGCCATTTTCAGACTTTGTCGCTCGCCTGATGGAGGCAGCAGGAAGAGTATTTAGTGACATGGACCAGTGCATGCCCTTAGTAGAGCAACTCATCTATGAACAATGTACCAAAGAATGTAGGAGGGCAATCACCCCCTGGAAAGGAAAAGGACTCCGAGCATGGATGAAAGCTTGCAGGGAAATAGGAGGGCCATTGACCAATTCTGGACTG
>NC_022022.1:397754-399516 GCF_000317375.1 Microtus ochrogaster
CCTCTCTTAGAGATTATAATAGCACTAAATTTAAAGCGTCCCCACATTGTGTCCCAGATTTTTCTTTCCCTCCCACCTATACTGCCTGTCAGGGCAGGACATGGGAGGAGTTACAGATTTCACAGGGATTCTCCCTTTCTCCGTCTATGAAGAGATATTTTTATAATCAGTCAAACAAAAGTTCTACCATAGGGGATGGGTGGTCCTGGTATCAATGGTTGGTTTCCAATGAGGCAGGAGCAACAGCATACATTTCCGCCTTAGCCCAAATCCAAAAGCTCACCACCCGGCTGATTAATGTTTCTGGTATAGTAACCGAAACATCCCTTGGTAGGCGGCTTCGCATACTTCAAGAGGAGGAGCTGGCCAATACTACCTTGGCGGCAGGACCAGTGTGTGTGCCTTCTCCTTTTGTGTTTCTGCTAACTAATATTACAAATGCTACCCAAGAGGTAGATTGCAGGAGTACCGATTGCTTTCTAGCTCAATGCTGGAATGCTTCATGGAACCTTGTAGTGGTTATGAGGATACCAACACTCGTGCCGATTCCTGTTAAAACGGATCCTGATACGTTCCCACTCGTTACTCTTTTACGAGAACGAAGGGATTTCGGACTCACCACCGCTATAGTAACAGCGATAGCGGTGTCAGCGGCTGCCGCGATTACCGCAGCAGTGGCTATGACCAATCAAGTACAAACTGCAGATACCATTAATAATGTGGTTGCACAGGCCGCTACAGTGCTGGATACTCAAAGCAAGATAAATAGACACATGTTGTCAGGCATATTGGCAGCTAATCAAAGAATTGATTTTTTACAAAGTCAAATTGATGATTTGGCTGATTTGGTTCAAATGGGTTGCATTTCGTATCATAAGCTTGTATGCATAACCCCACTTTCTTTTGATAATTCCAGAAATGAATCAAAGATCCTAGGCGAATTCCTTGCCGGCAACTGGTCCACGGAAGCGGAGAACCTGATCCAGGACCAGCTGTTGCAGATTGCTACCTTGAACGATACTCGTATACAGCCCATAACCCTTGGACAATTTACTGATTGGCTGCAATCTGCTTTTTCTTTCTTTAAGGAGTGGGTGGGGGTTGGCGTATTCGGTGCCATATGTTGCCTCGGCGTGTTTCTCTGCCTTTGGCTTCTGCGCCGATTTCGTGCACGGCAAGCTCGGGACAAAGCAATTATAGTCCAGGCCCTTGCCGCCCTCGAACATGGCATCTCCCCTCAGGTCTGGCTGGCTAGCCTCAAGCATGACCTATAACTGGATGTGGCCTCCGCACCCCAAGTCGTTAGAGACATTGCACTGGAACAGGCACATCCAGTTCTCAATGTTTTTCAAACCTACTGGTAGTCCTTGCACCTCATAGGCCTTGCTGCCATTGCACATGAGAGGATACACAGCATGACGCGCACAGCGCACCCTAACCCTTGATCGTTGGGGACATCATGAGGTCTCAAACTAGATTGGGTTTCTGCTTTAAAATATAAAAGGGGGAGATGTAGCGCGCACCATGGCGCTGTCATGTCGTGGGCACGGAGCCCGGGCGCCGTTTGCTGTTCCACGTCAAACTTGACAGAACTTGTGCGCATGTGCGCGAGCTCCCCCCAGCGCGGGGGGAGTCTTTGTGGGGAGTCTTTCGATCAGGCCATCCGATCTGGCCAATCATGTTTTAACACGATCGTTCCATTCTGGCCTGAGCCATTGGGTTGATGACACGTCAGGGCTTTGTCTGGCACTGTATATATCCT
>NC_022022.1:400717-411031 GCF_000317375.1 Microtus ochrogaster
GTGGCTTTGGAGCCTGTCCTGGAACTAGCTCTTGTAGACCAGGCTGGTCTCGAACTCACAAAGATCCGCCTGCCTCTGCCTCCCGAGTGCTGGGATTAAAGGTGTGCGCCACCATTGCCCGGCAACCTTTCCTTTCTTATCTGTCCCCAAGGGCTCATACTAATATCAAAATGTAAAACTTGATATAACTGTAAAATATCAGTCTTTAAATTTAAATTTCTCTCTTAACTGTGGGCTCCTGTAAAATTAAAGTAAATTACATACTTTTTATTTCAAGAAGAAAGAGCCAGGCCACAGTTACAGTCAAAGAAAAACCAGAAAACCCAACAGTGGCTCGGTGGCCAGTGTGTGGGAGTCACAATCTTCTGGGATCCAAAGGACTTGGTCAGCTGCCTTCTCTGCCTTTCACAGCCTACACAGCTCATCTCATAGGCTCAGGCCAGTTCCCCACCCCACAGCAGCCGCTTTCCTGGGCCATCCCAGGTCCTGGTATCTGCAGTATGCTGGGGTTTTCTACTGTAGCCGAGGCTGCCCCTTCACCAGTACCCTCTCCTGGCACCTTCTCTGGGGCTCTGGCCCTGTCACATAGCACCATGCCTTAGTGCTTTCTATGACCCCTTCATCCTTCAAAATCCACTGCTAGCTCCCTGGATGACTTACATATTCACCAAATTTGGCTACCAGCTTGAGAAGCAGTGTTAGTCCTCCTGGACCACTCCTAAACAATATAGTCATGTCTGCCACAGCACTACCCCATGAACCTGGTGTCAAGTCTGTTCTAGTTTGCTCTCCACTCCTGAGACAGACACCATGACCAGAAGGAACTTGAGAAGAAAGGGTTTGTTCCAGTTTACAGTTGCAGTATCTCAAGGAGGGCAGCAAGGGCAGGAACTGTAGCTGAGGCCATGGATGAGTGCTGTTGACTGGTTTGCTCCCATGGCTTGCTTACCCTGCTTTCCTGGACAACTCAGGACAGCTGCCACAGTTAGCTGGCCTTTCCTACATCGGGACTTGCCACAGGCCAGTCTGATGGTGGCACCTTCTCAGCTGAGGTTTCCTCTTCCTAGATGACCCTCACTTGTGTGTTAAGAAAAACAAGGAGCCGAGTGGTAGTGGTGCACACCTTTAATCCCAGCACTCAGGAGGCAGAGCAGGCGGATCTCTGTGAGTTCGAGACCAGCCTGGTCTACAGAGCTAGTTCCAGGACAGGCTCCAAAGCCACAGAGAAACCCTGTCTCGAAGGAAGATGGAAAGAAAAAGAACAAAAGAATGAAGGAAGGAAGGAAGGAAAGAAAGAGAAAGAAAAAAGAGAGAAAAGAAACCCCCAGCTCTTGTTCTCCCCTCCCTCTCCCTCTCCTCATATATATGGTGCAGAGTAGAATGCACAGGAACAGGGCAGACAAACCACTTTCCTTGCAGGATTATTCTGGTAACAACTACTAAAACCGGACAGCTGTTGCTGACTTTGGGAGCAGTAAGGGATGCAGGAGACAACAGAGACCACAGGGGTAGAGGGAGAATGGGACTTGAAAAACCTTCGTAAGGCCGGGCGGTGGTGGTGCACGGCTTTAATCCCAGCACTCGGGAGGCAGAGGCAGGTGGATCTCTGTGAGTTCGAGACCAGCCTGGTCTACAAGAGCTAGTTCCAGGACAGGCTCCAAAGCTACACAGAAACTCTGTTGTCCCAGCCCACAGGTAAGTCAACGGAGACCCTAGAGGGGGAGTGAGAATGGATGGCACAAGAGACACGAGAGATGGAGACAAGACAGGTTTCTGATAAAGTCTTGTTTATGCAAGGAAATAATCCAGGTAAATACAGGGTGAGGGAAAGGAGGAAATTCTCCTTGTGTATATGGATAACTAGGCAACCTAACCATGGTCAGGTGGAAAGTCCCTAACTGCATCATGTAGAAAAGTCAGAATGTTCAGAACATGGGAACAATGGAGCAATAAATCATTAAAGGAGAAGCATAAAGTCAGGGGACTTTATTAATATTAATAATTAATAACTCCAGCTCTACAAATAAAGACAGTGTGGTATTGGTGTGGAATATAGACCAGAAAAAAGTAACAGTAGATATAGATCAAAGAAGCAGAAACAAAGCCAGAGACAGACTCATACAAATGCAGTTAACAAATCTGTGGCGGGATGGTGGAAGCCAAGTATGGTGACACAACCCTATAAGCACAGCATCTGGAAGGTGGCCACAGGAAGATCTAGAGATCGAGGCCAACTTGGGTTTTAAGATATCCAATCTTTAAAAAGTCACAAGACTGTGGGGGATATAACTCAGCTGACAGAGCACCTGCCTAGAATATACAAGGTCCTAGGTTTGATTCTTGGTGTCACATAAATGCCTAAACTGACTTGATGTGCAGGCCTGTAATCCCAGCACTCAGAAGGTCACAAGTGGCTTCAAAAATTCAAGGTCATCCTTGGCTACCTAGCAGATTCAAGACCAGCCTAGGCTTTATGAGAGACCTTGTCAAAAGGTAAACAGAGAGTTGGCTCAGGAGGCCCCACCCTGGGGAAGGGAGACACCTTCTCTTCAGTGGTATAACCACTGTAAGTACCCATGCTCCTGTAAGTAGCACTAACTCACTTGGTCATACACACAAAAGTAGAAGGGGACTGATTGGGAAGTAGAAAGCAGGAGTGAGGGGAGCAAAAGAAGGCAGTGGGGTGGATATAATAAAGTTATCTGCATGTATGAAGGTGTCATAGTGAAACCCATTATTATATATGATGAATATGTGCTAATAAATCATTTATGAAATCAAAGACAATCCAATGGAAAAATAATAGTTATCTCAACAAATAGTTCTTTTTTTTTTTTTTTTTGGTTTTTCGAGACAGGGTTTCTCTGTAGCTTTGGAGCCTGTCCTGGAACTCCCTTGGTAGACCAGGCTGGCCTTGAACTCACAGAGATCTGCCTGCCTCTGCCTCCCGAGTGCTGGGATTACAGGCGTGCGCCACCACCGCCCGGCTCAACAAATAGTTCTGTAACAACTGGGCATCACACAGTGGAAGTGCCGATCTTAGACCTTGAAAGGACCTTTTTTTTTTTCTTTTTCTTTTTTTTTTTTGAAAGGACCTTAACACAGACCCTAGCTTAGCAGCATCAAATACCCCTAAAATTCCAAGAGTCAGGAAGCCGGGATCTTAAAGAAATGATTGTTCTCAGGTTGTAGGTAAAATATGAGATGAGCCTGGAGCATCTTCTCTCACTAGACAGAAAGGAGCTGCTGAAACCTTGCTGGAATGTGTCAGAGGAACGACTTAACCATTTGCAACATTCATTGCTTTTGCAGAGAACCCAGGATTGATTCTCATTGCTCATGCTAGCTCACAACCATCTCTAACTCCAGGTCCAGGGGAATCTGACATCTTCTTCTGCTCTCCACAGGTACCAGGCACATATGTGGTACACATACATATATGTAGGCAAAGCACTCACACACATGAAATAAATCTAAACAAAAAAAGAATGAGGTTTTAGGTGGATACACCTGTTATCTCTGCTTCTGTGGTGAAGGCAAGAGATTCAGAGATCAAGTGTTGTGTGATATTTTGATCACATTCTGATAATAAAGTTTGATTTGAGTCAGAGGGCAGAGCTAGCCACTAGCTGACCAAAATTAACCATGGAGATCTTGAAAGACTGAGGACAGATAGGTGGTGTGGGAGGTCCTTCTGTCTATGTGTTGCTTTTATTGGTTAATGAATAAAGAAGCTGCTTGGGCCTATGGCAGGGCAGAATAGAGCAAGGCAGGAATTCCAAGCAGAGATAGAGGAGAAAAGAAGGCGGAGTCAAAGAGACGCCATGTAGCTGCCAAAGGAGAGAGATGGCATGGGTTAATTTAAGATTTAAGAGTTAAGAAGCCTGAGCTAAAAGGTCAAGCAGTGTTGCAATTAATACGGTTTCTGTGTGATTATTTCGGTCTGGGTGAGCAGGGAATAAACAAGCAGCCTCTGCCTACAGAGACAGGGAGCAGTAGGATGAGGCTGAGAGAGGATCTCAGCTCTTTAGGATAGAGAAACGGCAGAGAGAAGAGGTGGCTTCTCAGTTTCTTTAATCATTTACGTTCTTACCCCAGTATCTGACTCCTGATTTTTCATTGATAAAGAATTAGGTAAACCCTTCAATCAAGGCCAGCTTTAGTTACATAGCAAGTTCAAAGTGAGTTTGTTCTACATGAGCCTCTATCTCAAAAAAGGACAAACAGGACTATTTAAAATTTTATGTGTATTGGTATTTTGCCTGCATCCATATCTGTGCCACATGTGCCAGGTTCTCGAAGAGTCCAGGACTGGTCATTGGATCCCCTGGAACTGGAGTTACCGACAGTTGTGAGCCACCATCTTGTGAGCCCTCTTTCCAGCCCTGCCCCCAATTATTTGTAAATATATGTATTTCTGTGTCTGTGCCAGGGCACATGTGTGGGGGCCACAGGACATCTTCACTTCAACTTCATGGAGTTCATTCCATCTTGGTGTGGATTCCAGGGAGCCAGCTGCAGTAATCAGGCTTTTACTCTCTGAGTCATCTCCACTGCCCGAAATAAAGATTCAAATACAAAAGCACAGTTAGCCGAGAGTACACAAGTGAAAAGTGTGTGCGGAAGGAGCAGAGGAAGACGGAAGGGCTGAGCTGATGCCTCTGCAGGACAGACATTTGCTCACACTGTGAACTGCGAGACTGCGTTGTTTACTGGAAAAGCCTGCTTGCATGCTGTAAACAGGATTAAATAAAAGTCAACCATAGGTTAAGAGGTGGAGCAAGCAACCAGTTGACATGGAGTGAACAGGAGAACAGGCCACAGAGAGTAAGAGGGAGTCAGGAGGATGGAGAGAAAGGTGCACAGGAAGTAGAAGGGAGGGACATTTGAATGTGAGGAGTTTTTTGAGACTGTGAAGGAGGAGGGAGGGGCTGGGATGTGGGCTGAGGAGGAATGTCAACTGATGTTTTCTCTGGATCTCTGAGCTAGCAGGCTTTCACCCCAGTGTCTGGCTTCAGAGTTTTTATTGGTAAAATTGAATGATTGAGATTTTGATAAAACAACCTACTGCCATATAAGAAGAGTTATTTTATTTATCTATTATTTGTTTGTTTGTTTGTTTATTTATTTATTTTGGCTTTTGAAGTCAGGGTTTCTCTGTAGCTTTGGTGCCTGTCCTGGAACTAGCTCTTGTAGACCAGGCTGACTTCAAACTCATAGAGATCCACCTGCCTCTGCCTCCCAAGTGCCAGGTCAGGAAGGGTTATTTTATTTTATTTCTTTTTTCTTTTTTTTTTAAATATTTTATTTATTTATTATGTATACAATATTCTGTCTGTGTGTGTAGGGCCCTGGTCTCCCTTATTCCTGTGGTGCATTCGTGGGGACAGTTTATGATCAACTAACTAAGCTTCCTGTGTGTTTCTGTGCTAGCCCTGCCCCGGCTGGTGGTTAGCTGGTAGGGCATTCACTCCTTTGTTAATATGGTAATTTCCCACCTGCCTGGGCAGAAATCCTTGTGCTGCAGTTAGGTAGATAAGAACTTCCCAAAGGCTGAATAAAGTGGCATTCGGCTGATCTCCTTTCCAATGACCCTGGTCTCTCTGTGTCTTCTTTTCAACCTCCAGGCCTTTGCCCAACTCGTGTTCGGTACAGTGTTCAGTACAGTGGCACGCGAACTGTACCTGTAAGAGGGTGTAACACCAAATAGGGTGTTACATGTGTGTATGCCTGCAGGCCAAAAGAGGGCACCAGACCTCACTATAGATGGTTGTGAGCCACAATGTAGTTGCTGGGAATTGAACTCAGGACCTTTGGAAGAACAGGCAATGCTCTTAACCTCTGAGCCATCTCTCCAGCCCCCTCAACTCCAGATTCTTATAGAAAAAAAGAATTAATGCCATATCCAAAGACAACCATCCCTTTACAATCTTAAAAATATATATATAAGCCAGGCGATGGTGGTGCACGCCTTTAATCCCAGCACTCGGGAGGCAGAGACAGGCGGATCACTGTGAGTTCGAGACCAGCCTGGTCTACAGAGCTAGTTCCAGGACAGGCTCCAAAGCCACAGAGAAACCCTGTCTCGAACCCCCCCCAAATATATATATAAAAGGTAAGACATATGCCCCAAACCAGCAGGAGTAAGGAACTTGAATGATGAGATGTTGAAGTAGAAGGATTGGGGATGAAAAATAGAAAAGATGAGAAATAAGGCAAAAGCAATAGCTGGGACCAGGAGCTCTTCCCTGGCTGGTGACTGTGCCAAGCAGGGTTATTAGAAAGTACAGCATCATATATACGATTTGCAGGGAGGATAGCCAAGGTCAGCAGAGAGCTGAGTCAGACGATGTTGGCAAAGAGAACATGGATACATCAGACACACTACCTAGGGGAAAGATTCAGGTCCCCAGAAGCCACAACCTTGACTCTACAAGGCACTAGCTCCAGGGTCAGATCAGCCTTGCCAAGTAAGTTCCTGGACAAAGACACAGAACTAACCTTCCCTTTGTCCTTTCATGAGGGCCTCTGACAAAATCTTGGGTCAGTATGGTTCCCCACAGGCATGTTCCTTGCTGGCTAGAAAACAGTCCCTGACAAATATGTATCCCCTGAACTGGAGGAACATGTCAGTTACTCCAATTCCCAGTAAGATTTTGGGTCTTGGTCTAACCAACCGAAGGGGTTGGAATTGAAAGTTTTCCCAGGCAACTGTGGGTTCTCGTTTGCAAGGGTCAGGAGGCCGTAAGCCTGCCAGTTTACAATACCGAATCTCAGGTGGTCAATCCATATTCCCTTTTGATTCATATTTATTTCCTCTGAGATGTTTTTTCCGTAATTGTGACAAATTAAATCTCCCATCCTTAAAAAGGGTGTTGGTAGGGCATGCCAGCACTTGAGAGGCAGAGACAGGTGGATCTCTGAGTGTTTGAGGCCAGCCTGGTCTACAAAGTGAGTTTCAGGACAGCCCTATTACACAGAGAACCCTCTTTCCAAAAACAAAGAAGCAAACAAATTGGTTAATAGCTAGTTTAAGAAAATTGTTTTAAAAAATCTGAGGAGGTGGCTCAGCAGTTAGGAGCACTGGGGTGCTCTCACAGAGGACCTGGATTTGTTTTCCTGGCACCAACATAGCTTCTCACAAAGTCTGTGACTTCAATTCCAGAGGATCTTACTCCCTCTTCTGGCCTGCGTGGTTACTACACCCACTTGGTGCTCATGCATACAACAGACATTCATTATTCTAGTTTGCTTTCTGTTGCAGTAAACTATAAACAAGAAGCAAGCTGGAGGAGGAAAAGGTTTATTTGACTTACAGGTTAGTATATCACCAAGGTAGGAACGGAAGCAGAGGCCATGGAGGAACGCTGCTCCTCCTGGCTTACTCAGCTTCCTTTCTTACACAGCCCAGGACCTGCCCAGGGATAGCATTGCCCACAGTGGGCTAGGCCATCTTCTATCAATTAACAATCAAGAAAATGCCTCATACCCACTCCTGCCCAGGTGAACTCAAAGTCAAAAAGGCCATGGGACAAAGCTGTGCTAACAAAAGGGAAGAGGGGGCCAAAGGGAAAAGAGGTTGAAAGAAACAATCAAAATATATTGCATAAACCACCTATAAAAACAAAATAAAAATGACACAAATAACCAAGGCAACTTATTTTTAAAACCACAAGCAGGAGATAGAGAACTAACTGGGGATGGCAGGAGAATGTTGAGACCTTAAAACCCATCCAGCAAGGCCACACCTCCCATCCTTCCCAAACGTTTCCACTCCTGGGGATAAAGTATTCAAGCATATGAACCTATAGGGCCATTCTCATCCAAACCACCACGTTTGCAGAGACAAGTAGATCTCTGTGAGCTCCAGGACTTCCAGTTCAGCCAGGGCTGCTACATAGAGAAATTCTGTCTCAAACAAATGACAGGGCTGGAGAAATGGCTCAGAGGTTAAGAGCACTGACTGTTCTTCCAGAGGTCCTGAGTTCAATTCCCAGCAGCCACATGGTGGCCCAAAGCCATCTATAATGAGATCTGGTGCCCTCTTCTGGGATGCAAGCATACATGGAAGGAATGTTGTATACATAATAAATAAATCTTTAAAAAAAAAAGAAACAAATGACAACAACGACAAAAAACAAACCACTACATTCCACTCCCTGGCCCCCATAGGCCTGTAACCATATCAAAACAAAATGAATTTAGTCTGGGGGCTGGAGAGATGGCTCAGTGGTTAAGAGCACTGGCTGTTCTTCTAGAGGTCCTAAGTTCAATTCCCAGCAACCACCTGGTGATTCAAAACCATCTATAGCGGGATCTGATGTCTTTGTCATAAAGGCATACATGCAAACAGAGCACTCATATGCATAAAATAAATCTTAAAAAAATGAATTTAGTCCAACTTCAAAAATCCCCATAGTTAACAGTGTGGTGGTAGTAAGCACCTTTAATCCCAGCACTTGGGAGGCTGATCTCAGTGAGTTCAAGGTCAGCCAGGACTACCTGGAGAAACCTTATCTTGAAAAACAAACAAAACAAAAAGTTCCCATAGTCTTTCAGAGTCTCAACACTGGTTTAAAATGCCAAAGTTCAAAATCTTTTCTGAGACTCAAAGCAATCTTTTAACTGTAACCCCCTGCAAAATCAAAAAGCAAATTACGTACTTCTAACACGCAAGAGCACAGAATATTCATTACTATTCCAAAGGGAGGGATTGGACCAAAGACTGAAACCCAAAAGGGAAAACTCTAAATCTGTAAGACTTTAAGACAATCCTGAAGCCATTTTTGACAATTCTGAATCCTCTCAGCCTCTGTGCCATAGTGCTTCCCCTCCTCCCCTGGGAACCAAGGACCTAACAGCTACACTCGCACGTACTCAGTTCCTGAACAATTACCCATATATGTATGTTTTGGTTCGGTCCCCTGGGAAATGGGGTCAAAATGACCTCTTACCTCATCTGATCTGGCAACAGCTCTCCAGTCAATTATTGGTAATAGCCCTTTCAAATAAGCCAATCAGAATAGTCAAAGAACAACCCCCCTTGCTTCTGTGGCCCCTTTAAAAGTAGACTGTACCAGCTATTCGAGGTCCCTCGGCTTCCCGAATGCTGGGGGACCCTGTCATGACAGAATTAATAAAATCCTCATGCTTTTGCATCGGCTGTGGTGCATGAGATGGTCTCTGGGGGCCACTCCTTCTCGGTGTTTGGACACTAGAGTCCAACAAATCCAGGAGTTATATGCCTGATATCAATGAGCTTAAATGGCCACAACCTTCCAATTCTTTAAAAAAATATTTATTTATTTATTTATTTATTTATTTATTTATTTATTTATTATGTATACAATGTTCTGTCTCTGTGTATGCCTGAAGGCCAGAAGAGGGCACCAGACCTCATTACAGATGGTTGTGAGCCACCATGTGGTTGCTGGGAATTGAACTCAGGACCTCTGGAAGAGCAGGCAATGCTCTTAATCACTGAGCCATCTTTCCAGCCCCAACCTTCCAATTTTTTTTGGACTGCAATACACTTCTCTGGGCCTGTGTACTAGCTAGTTTTATGGCAGCTTGACACAGGATAAAGTTATTGGGAAGGAGGGTACCTCAACTGAGGAAATGGCAAGTCTGTAGGGCATTTTCTTCATTGGTGGGGGGATGCAGACCGACGTGGGCTGGTGGTCCTGGGTTCCCGGAGAAATCAGGGCTGAGCAAGTCGTGTGCCTCAAGCCAAAAAGCAGCTCCCTCCACTGCCTCCAGGTTCCAGCCCTGCTTGAGTTCCTGTTCTGGCTTCCTCGGATGATAACAGTGGTGGAGAAGTGTAAGCCAAATAAATCCTTTTCTTCCCAGTTTGCCTTTGGTGGGATATTTTATCACAGCAGTGGTAGCCCTAGCTACAGGCTGCGTCTGCTCCTGTATTTGGTTCTCCAGCTAAGAGTAAGACCACTACCACAGTTCTGAGCCTAATTTGAGGCAAGGTTTATTAAATACTTGTCAGGACATACCTGAGATTCCCAGAGAATGGCTACAGATTACTGTTCTGGGCACTCCTTCAGCCAATAGCCCTTTTGATACCGGTCCTCTTTGGGTGTGGTCTCAGGTAGCCTGGCCTCTTTTCCGCTGGATTTGTTTCTAGTTCCCAGCACAAGCAGAGGACTATGGCTCACTACCCTTACTGTGATGTGAATTTATCTCCAAATAAACAAACCTTTGTCATACTCCATTCTAGGCTTTTTTTTTTTTTTTTTTTTTTTGGTTTTTCGAGACAGGTTTTCTCTGTGGTTCCCAGGGTCTCCAGGGGTCAGCTGGCCTAAG